>NC_051162.1:112160012-112356091 GCF_013339745.2 Dermacentor silvarum
CCATAACGTTACGATGACATCAACAACAGGTGCAGGCGTAGGCGCGGGGACGCGTCGTGCGGCACTGAGAGGCAGTCTTGTATTGGGGCAATTTCGTCGAAGTAAAGGCAAATAGCAATAGCGAAGTAAGCCTTTAACAATCTGTCGATGTACCCTGCTAAAATTCGTCAGCAGGAGTTCAGCATGTCCGTCGAGCCATTAATTACGGCTCTGGTGACGAAAACGCCCTGACTCAGTATTAGTGCGTTGATGTGTTCAGCGACGCCAGGCCCGGTGTGAAAGTTATCGCAGATTACAGGCACGAGGGAACAACTTCACGGCGAAAGCGTCACGTCGTCATCGGCGATATGTAAACGCGGTCGCTGGTCATCCGTGGGGTCGACGTCTTCGGAGCTCGTAGAAAATGTCACCGTGTGGTCGCGGACATTAATAACTCTACCGTACTCCCTCAAGAAATCCATTCCCAAAATAAGTTCTTTACATTACTCAAAGAGAATGACGAGGGTGGCGACGAAGGTTGAACCGGCGATTACGATTCTGGCTGTGCGTTTTCCAATCGGCGTCATCAACTGGCCCCCGGCAGTTCTGATGTTGGGCCCGGTCCACGGCGTCTTCAATTTTCTTAGACTCATTATCGAAAAATGCGAACCAGTATCAACGAGAGCGGCCACTTGGTGGCCGTCAATGCGAACGACAAGATCGGCGCTGACGGCGTCTGTTACATGTGGTGTGGTTGGAATCGTCGGAGTCGTAGAGTCGCCGATCGTCGTTGATGGGGGCTATTCTTGGGAAGCTGGACGGTTTTTTTTTTTGTGCAAGTGCTTTATTTTTTCCTCACATGAACATGATTACGTAAGACTATCTCGACAGATAGCCAGGGAAGGCTAGTTCCAGCTGTCGTTTCCATGGCCGGGCACATACCCCGGCGACGATATAGAATGTGGCAATAATTAATAGTTTCCATCTCCGATTCAGACTTTAATTTATTACTGCGAACTGTGATCTAGAATGTTCACTAGCTTTGGGTTAGATGAAGTGCTATACCTCGGATACCATAAAAGGGTAACTTACGCAAGAGGAGTTCATGTTGCACGCAGTCAAAACGCCTTTCTAAAGTCTAAAAATATACCTAGTGTGTAGTGTTACTTTCTGTTTTTCGAGAATTTCTTCTTTAATTCCAAGGAGGGTGTTTCCACCAATTTATTTTTACCAAAGCCGTATTGCTCCTTCGTGATTATGTTGTGAGTATTTAAAAAAACCCTGTTATTTCTTTTGTTAATGATGTGTTCTGCTATTTGAAAATACAGAGAGGATAGAAATCGGCCCTATAGTTGTTTAAGCCGTCAAAGGATCCTCCTTTATGAAGGGCAGAAACTCTGGCTTGCTTCATTTTGTCTGGAAACTCGCCTGTTGTCCTAATAAGGTTGCAAATGTGTGCCAGCGGTACTGCAACTACAGCACTTACCTCTTTTAGTCGTTTTGGCTTAACATTGTCGGGGCCACAGGCAGAATTATCTTTCATACATATAATTACGTCCTGCACTTCATGTTGGTCTGTATGGGATAAGAAGACTGTTGAGGGACCGTTTACAGCAATGTAATTTTCACACGGTATGTCAGGCGGGACATCTGACGAGGAGCCCACTGTGAGAAAGTGTTTGTTGAACAAGTTTGAGATTTCGCTCTTAGTGACACCAGGTTTCTTAAAATGAATCTTTCTGGTCATTGTTTTTTGTTTACTATTTCCTTGAAAGTATCCCACAAGACGCTGGAATTGCTGGCAGAACTAAGAAATTTATTTATATCGTTTTCAGCTTTAGCTCTTTGGATGTCCTTGTTTAGTTTATTACGCGTCTTTTTACATTCACGAAGATCACATTCATCTTTTGTGTTTAAAAACAGTTGGAAGAGGCGTTCACGAAACTTAAATCCTTTCGTATAGTTCAGTAGTTATCCACGGTTTCCGCAATTTTCTGCGTTTTTTCTGAGGCTTCAGTGGAAAACACTGGTGATAGAGGGACATAAATGAACATATGAAGGTATTGTAGGACTTATTAGAGTCAGGCTGTTTCAATACAACAGTCCAATTAAAATTCGACAGAAGATCAGCAAACTTTACAACGTTACGTTCGGAGTAAATTCTTTCCAAGCGTTCTTCATTCGAACGAGATGATGAATTCCCAGGTAGGAAACAAAAATTGGGAAATGGTCACTCACGTCTGATTTTAAAACACCCGGTTTTACATGATCAAAGTCAAAACTTGTGATACAGAGGTCAAGTGTCGCTTCGGTGGTCTGCGTTACTCTTGTTGGGACACAGATTACATTGTAGCAACTATTGTGTGTCTAAAATCTCTTTTATGTCTCTCTCATTGGGTTACCTCTCTCTCATTCATTGGGTTACCTGAGGTTACATTGATATAAGACCCCCTTCCATGACTGCTTGAAGGTTTAACTGAGAAGCTTTTTCTAACAATCTTCTGTGAAGGACAAGAAATCTTTGAAAGAAGTTAACGGTGGGCTGTAAACAACAAAAATAATATACCTAAGCACTCCAGCGCTGTACATTTATGACTGTCATTTATTACCTTAAATTCTGGTATTATTCGATACTGGCAAGTCAGAGCGGATATAGATGCACACGCTGCCGCCCCGTTTTCCAGATTGGAAAGCTGAGACAGAGTCGTAACCATGAAGTAAAAAGTAATCGTCGGAAGTGAACCTTGTCTCGGTGAAACAAATCAAATGGAAATGATGATTTATGTCAAACAAGTATCTTCACTTCATCGAACTTATTACGTAAACTCCTACCATTTAAATCAAACAGTGATATTTTACTATTTGTATTGAATTCCCGAACAGCAGGAGAAAAATCTGAAACTGAAAGCAACATTTCAAGCTACAATCGTGACGGTGTTTTTCTTTTTTTTTTATTGCATCGAGAGATTAGATGATCTAAGGCGTGCAAAGTATTCCGCGGACAACAACCGCGCTTTCACCGTTCGCGCGCCTCACTAGCACTTTTCCATTAACGTGCTATGCAAACGCGTAGCGAGACACGGCTGCCCATTCTTTTGCCATTGTGAGTAGATTGCGGGAGTGCCTAGTGATGTTTTCGCACACGTATAAATTATCAGTTGCGTGGTTCAGCAACTTCTTTTTTTGAGAGCAATTTATCGCGGATTTCTTGGATCTGATACCGCACTATTACACCGAGCGTCTTGCCTACTTTGTCCCGTAGCCTGTGTACATTTGTGATGTGATTTCGAGTTACCATGGGCACTTTAAGTTTTATTGCTATTTCATTCACTTTCGCCATGAGATCTTCATTTTCGCTAGCAGGGATACCATGTATTTTCAGGTTTAGGCGCCGGCTACGGTATTCCAGATTATCTATGTCCTGCTTGATGTGGGTCAAATCCTTACTAGGGCTCTCATTCTCAAGTTCTTGGACTGTTTTCGTCAAATCCTTCGTAAGCTTTTCTTGCGTAATCAACCGTGTGTGTAATTCATCAAACTTATCAGACAACTGCACAGAACTGTCCAAACCTTCCACTTTGCTGGGTAAAGTCAGGAGTGTATTCATTTTCCTATCCAATGAAAGTAGGTGTTCCGCTATGGTTTTTCAATTTTTTTGTCCTTCAGTATCCAACTTTGAGTTATCACCTTTACATGCACCACATTTCCATTTCCATGCCTTTTTGATTACTTTTTTCACTGAACATTTCTTCTGTGACACCTGAACATACACCCAGATGAAAAAGAAGTTTACACTCACAGCAGCTGAGTTGAGGGCCATCCTCGTCAAATTCTAGTCGGCACATACAATAGCGCAAATGAGGCTTGACTATCTATACCAGACGCTGTTCAACATAAGATAACTTGTGACAGCAGCGGCAGAGAGCAAGGCACTTAAAGGCAAAAGTAGGCACCAACCTGCAAGATTCAGAGTAACGCTCAGATGCATCCGTCGCACACTGCCGCTGCTGCCCAAATGACGGGGAACGCCCTTAGTCGACTTTCAGTGGCCGGTGGTGTCACTCTCTTGAACGTGATGTCTTTCACAATGCGGCCGCTGACCAGTACTTGATCGGCCGAAACAGGAATGGAAGGGCGATACCATTCAGGGTCCAGTGGCCAGAAGTGGTTCCTTGTGTGGTCCTTTTAAGTACTTGGTAGGGGCTGCAAGATTCAGAGTAAAGCTCAGTTGCGTCCGTCGCGCGCTGTCACTGCAGCCCAAATGACGAGGAACTCTCTCCGTCACATTAGAACGTGTGTCTAACCTCATAATTAAGAACTACTTTAATGAACCCTCGGGATTAACCCAGTGATGAACAGCGGGGCCGCACGTTTCAGCTTCGCTGGTTAACCACCTTCACGGAGTGGAAGGGCCGACGAATTTTTTTACCGCTCCCTTAATAGTTTCCTGTCATTCTGCTCTCTCGTGGAGGTGGTATATAAACAAACCAGAAAGAATAAATCAATGTACACGAGCGGCTTTGCATTTCGCCCCATTAAAAGGCCGCTGACGCGGCCTTGAATTGAACCCTCGACCTCGCATTTAGCCATGCAACGTCATAACCATTAAGCCACCGTGGCAAGTACACACTCGAAGTGTTCGTACAATATAGCGAAGTGTAGTCCTTCACTATATATATATATATATATATATATATATATATATATATATATATATATATATATATAAGAAACACTTTCGTTACGAGCAGTACTCAAACAGTATTTCCATGGGCCAAGAACGTCCCGTAGTTTTAAGCTCCAGTCGAGATTGAAATGAAGCGCAGCCTTCAGAGATATTCTGTGTAAACAATGACGACTGCAGTCACGTAAACAGGCGGCGAATTCTCTGGAGAATTGCACACTCAAAACCTTCGTCGCTTCGCCATTTCCACATAGCATAAGTATTCCCTCTCACTTTGGTCAAGAGCGAGCATTTGGGAGATTGCCATGGCAATTTGCGGTTTGGGGCAATATGCATTTGCTTCTAAAATATTAGACTACATTTAAGGCGAATAGCTTTCCTTGGCGTTTTTGCCATCTTTCGTGACGGTTAGTGATCGGAATTCAACCGTGGATACCGTCTATAGCTAAGTTAAGAACATGCACACAAGACGTACAAAAATGAGTTATTTTCGTTGACTCACTTGCAGCATTTGCGTTCATTAGAAACTTATATGCAATATTAAATCATAATAAATACACCGCTAGTGTCCAAAACGTTTAAAAAAATAACGAAAACAAATGTGGTGCATCATACGGTTGTCTTTCAATGCATACCGGGACAATAGAAATTGTGCAGTTGATGAAGCAGCGTGACCGGCACATCAAGAGAAGACGACCATCAAACTTCCTAATCTGCGCGCCATAGCAAATGAATATGCTTTGAGGGAACTGATGAGATTTCACATCTGTATAATATTGACCTCCTTAATGAATTTCATATGCTGATAGAGCTCAACAGGTGTCTCGAGAAACTTATTCGCTGTCTCAGACTGGGTTTCGTGTGCACAAAAAAGTTTTTACTCCTAATTGGCCATGCCGAAAATTGTCACAGCGAGTGTGGCAGTGCCAGATGAAGATGTACAACATCTACTTGCAGAATGCCACAAATACTTTGAGCCAACGAAACCGATTGGCGTCAAAACTCATGATACCTGAACATGAGCCAGTATGCCTAAAGAAGCTACATGGGACCGTGACCAACAAACTTTCATCGAAAACGTGTGCTGACTGCTCATACAGAGTTTTTTGGGGTCACTGGTATCGCATAGAAATACTAAGGTAAGAAATGCGAGTGACGTTTGGTCAGTGAATATAAAACTGTAAAGAGACAATCAATGTATCTATTGTATACCGTATCCATTTTTGCCTCGTGCGACTTTTTACCTGTATTGCACTTGCTGTGTTCGCAACATTTCTAATGTGCCATTTTACCATGCCCCTTTTCTATCTTGTGACATTTTATGTTTCTTTATTGTATCTGCAGTGTTTCTGACACTTATAATGAGTGAGTTTATCGCTGATTTTGTCCTTTAATGTCACATAACATCACTTAATATGCGATATGTGATATCTGTGATGATATGCGATAATATGGAATGCATTTGCATGTCACCCATGTGAAAACGAATAGTTGGAACCAAATGCTGACGCCAACATCCCCTTATTTATTCATGTAACAAAAACAGGGCGCCGATGCAAAGAGCGCTGACATCACGGAACTTGATTGTGGGCTAACAATTATCGCTCATTGAGGCGCACGTGCTATCACGTGACAGCCTTGGGGAGTCTGAAGGTTCAGATGCTGTGGTGGAGCGTTCGTTAAGGACAACCTTCCTCTTCCGCCTCCGCCACCCTCTACTCTAGTTCCGGCGGGGAGGGGGAGGAGTATCGTAGTCGCTAATCACGCCGGCGCGCAGCATACACATGTGAGGAATCGGCTTGCATGTATAGTCACCTACTGTACCAGTTAAGATGCGCTGGTTAACGGCTCCCTTACCTGCAGAATTATCCAATGAAACAACAAAAGCTACCTTATAATACCACCGCAACAAACTTCCGCCTTCAAGCACATCGTTCCTTCAATAAAGCAAATAGCTTTCGAGAAACGTTCCGCTATTCGCTCACATTGAGAGTCATCGGCGATGGCGTCTGCACAGTTTTCGCAACTTATCTGTCCCAACATACGACCTTATAGAAGACGGCATCCTGTCTACTACAGCCTTTTTCTCTTTTGTTCTTTTGTTTCTTTCACGACCCTCACTCAGCACATACCTTCTCCGTTAAAGAGGCAGCCATGCTTTCTAGCTGCTCCGAAATGTTTCCTCTAAAACTCCGTAACCGAAGATGGCCTCGCGTTCTGTTTACATGCTCAGGCTCTACCTGGTTCACGCGTGTCGCGCATGGATGCCCGGATGCAGAGGTCTGTATCCCTGGCAACCTCGGGGATGCGTTTGCGGCGTTTCAGCAAACTGGTATATGAGCCTCGAGGGTTGTTGATCATGCATCAACCCCATTTCCACAGAATGTCCGCTTCGGTGAGCGTCTTTGAAGTTTTCGTATCCTGAAAAACAGTGCGGTTATAAGTTTTTTTTTTTCGTTCATCCCTTTTCTCGTATAGCAAACAGGGCTTCCTTGGGTAAACGGGAAACCGCTAAAAGGGTTGAGCAAGCAGACAAAGTGGGCGCTGTATATAAAAAAAGAGGAAAGCTGTTCGACAAAGAATTTGAATGTGTCGCAGCAGCGGGAAAACGTGGTCGGGCTCCCAGTTGGGATCTTTTTTTTTTTTTTTTTTTTTGCGACGCTAACAACATATACCAGTTTTCCCGTTATTATAAAAGCTTTTCTCCTTGTCTCTGCTCATGTATTTGCTACGGTTGTATGCTCTGGGCGTGTGCGTTGTCTTGGGATGTGTCGCTTCCCGACAGCACCCTCGTCATCTGGTCTAACATGTTAGCTTTGTCATGTTCTAGTGATAGTAAAGAACCAGACAGTAGCAACAACTGTGAGTCGCTGAACTGTTTACTGGGTGAACTAGCGCACTGAAAAAAGAAATTGCGTAGCTTGCACTGGAGGCGGAATGCTAAACAGACAGCGGAGCTGACGGGCACCTAGCTAGTCCTAGCTTTAGGGCAAGGCTTCTTCTTCTTTCTGGGGTTTTACGTGCCAAAACCTGTTCTGATTAGGAGGCACGCCGTAGTGGAGGGCTCCGGATTAATTTTGACCACCTGGGGTTCCTGAACGTGCACTACAACGCAAGTACACGGGCGTTCTTGCATTTCGCCTCCATCGAAAGGCGGCCGCCGCGGCCGGGATTCGATCCCGCGACTTTGTGCTCAGCAGCGCAATGCCTTAGCTGACTGAGCCACCCCGGTGGGTATATATATATTTTTTAGGGGGGGGGGGGCTAGGCTAAGCACTACCATGTCATCCCCAGCACTTTCCGGAATTTATTGATTATTGATTGTACATTGATTAGCTATTGATTGGCCATCAATTGGCTATCGCAAAGTATTGACCACGTATTTGGGCTAGGCTATGCTCTATCAAGTCATCCCCAGCATTTTCCCGGAATTTATTGATTATTTCTGGATTATCGATTAGCTATTGATTGGCTATCGAATGGGGATCCCAAGGTATTGGCCACGTATTTGGGCTAGGCTAAGCACTACCAATTTATCCCCAGCATTTTCCCGGAATTTATTGATTATTTCTCGATTATCGTTTAGCGATTGATTGGCTCTCGATTCGCTGTCAATGACTAAGCTTCATCATCATCATCATCATCATCATCATCATCATCATCAGCCTTTATTTATATCCACTGCAGGACGAAGGCCTCTCCCTGTCTTGCGCTAGATGATTCTAACAATTTGCTAACTTTCCTGACTAAGCTTAAGTAGCCCCAACTATGCTTAGCTAGACTTAGCTAGGCTCAGCTTCGCTATATTTCGTTTCATACATCAGGTGCAACGCTATGGAAGCTAGGCAAGAAGTGCGGTCACCAAAATGTATCACTCCGCGTTCCGTCTATGCTTCGCTGCACGCCAGTGGCGTTTGCTCGCTGGAGTATGCACGTGAGGCTACGGCGGCGGGCTGCAAATAAATGAAAAAAAAATACGAAAAGCAAATTGATTTAAAACACCGTGTTAACAGTCGTATTAGCACATGGTTTCTTTCTTTCTAAGGGGAAATTCTTATTTGTTTCATTCAGAACTGAGCTTATATAAGGAATATTTTCACAAGAATCGGTCAAAAAACACCGAACTATTTCTAAGTGCGAACGCAGCCACTGCAAAAGTATATCTTGCCTCCACAGCGTTTAACCTGGCGTATGAAACGGAGTATAGTTCACAGGGGTATGTGTCATTGCGCTTGGACCCTTTCTGCACTACCGCCAGGATCCGCCCACATTTGCTGTTCGCACGTTACGGACTAACGATTGGCTTAAACAGCTGCGCTGTTAAAAAAAAAATCACAGCATATCCACGGGGTGAATGATGATGAGTGGGCGAAGCTCCGGAGGGAATCATCGGATCTCCCGCTTAAGGGGACGCTAGCACAAACGCGTTAGAGACGTGCAGTACTCTCTAGTAAGGGGGAGCGGCCACAGCGTCTTACGCAGCCATTTACACATGCCGGAACGTGCACCGCGTTTGCCGACGCCATCACATGACTGCTGAGAGAGTATACCCCCCGTATTCATAAACGCTTCTCGACTTCAACTTGACTTGCCACCGCCTTGGGCAGCGCGTTCGAAACGTGTTGAAGGTAAGGCGGAGAGGCCACAGCGTCTTACACCAGCTTCTTACACGGGCCGTAACGCGCTAGCACAAACGCGTTAGAAACGCGGCCTTTCGTTAATGTTGGGTATTTATTGCCATCGTGGTGCTTGTGTCTACGTGTGCTTCGTGGCGTAGTGGGCTAACGCCGCGCGCTCGGAAGCGAGGGGTCCCTGGTTCGATTCCGCGCTACGCACACAACTTCGGAATTTTTTTTCTCATTTTTCTCAGACTGGTTACACACTTCTACTACGACGAGGGACGAACGGGTTGCTTCGCCCCTAAAAAAATAAAGCAACCAGAGCCCACCGATTGCGGCTAGCGTCAAAATCTGATCAGCAGTGAGTGAGTGAGTGAAATAACTTTTATTACAGGTCCGGCGAGGACGCGAACTCGTCGCGCACCCGGCTAGTCCCACGTCGGGACCGACAGGTCTAGCCCACCAGCCCGGTCGCGGGCCCACCGGACAGCCAGGATTTGCTTGTCTAGAGCGGGGCTACGCAGAAGCGAGTCCCACTGATCCTTGCTGAACTTGGGGTATCTCGACCCGCACTCCCAGAGCATGTGGGCTAACGCGTCAGCTATTTATATATGACTGGACGAAACTTCCAGCGTAATCACTGGGACTCGCGTGCTTCCAACACTGTTCCATCGCGAATGCAATCTGATTACAAAAGTTACGGTGACAACATAGACCACATAGAATCGGTGACAACAATCGAGAATGTTCGGATACGTGCGGGGGCTTAGCGGTAAATCGAAGAGTTAGCAGGTGAAAAGGAGACCTCCAGGAAATGTATTAACATATGATGAATCACGTATGACTGTCACTTTATGGCCAAGCAAACATTTCCAGAACCCATCAAAAACGTCTCTCTGGATGCGCGTTTCAATTTTCCTTTTGTGGCCGTAGCGCTTGGACCTGTACGAAGTTAGCAATGCTTTACAAATAACAAAGTACAAGATAAATGCAAACTACTCGCAGCTTGTAAATACTATACTAAGTTTTGTCTTGGGCGCAGTCAAAGCATTACGAAAACTCTCGAAACCGTTGCTATATATTCGGCGAACCATAACTCTCGCTATATATAGAGCTGTCGACGTTACCTTTCTTCTTAGTGTATAGGGACGAAATTATTCTGTGGCTTCTTGCTCATCTCTCTAGCAAGGAGATATACGGCATGCACCCGCTTGTTCGGAAGCACGCTTGCTAATGCTTTTGCCATCGATGCCCATACTATTGCGATCTTACGTGCAGCTATTTCTGTAAATAAGGTTTCACAGGACGCTCATAACGAACGGATACTTTTATGAATCGACGCACTGCCGGTGCTGAAATGTGTCACAGTACGGTCGGCGCTGCGCTATCTAGAAGCCTTCTTGTGCAAGCAAAGTTCGCATTTCTGCCACCGAAAAGGGCTCAAGGGCTCTCAGGCTCAGCAAAAATGGTTGCCTCATATGATACGAGCCCATATGAAATGGCGGAGGCTTTTAGGGTAACATCAAAGTAGGAAAGCGCCGGATCACCTATACAAGACATGCTTAGTATTAAGCCCGTTTCATCTGCACATAAGATCTGAGCTTTGTGTTCTGCAGGACACTTTTCCTAGGGAACGGTATTAGTTTCCTTCCGGCAAATGCAATGTGCAAATGACCTTCCTTAGCTATAGCGTGAGCATTTAATGCGTAGGGCCGATAACCGGTGACCCATTAACCTTACGGAATCGTTGCCATTAAGAGGGAAGCGCTGTCGACGATGGCACGGAACTTCGTGTTCACGAGAAAGTCACGAGAAGGACCCGCTCCGCCCACACTACTTCACAGCGATGAAGCACTGACTGTTCTTATCCAGCACCGATACAGAACTAATTGCGTGACTCTCCGAAAGCCGAGTTATGCCGGGGGCTGAAGCCATCGCCGAGCTTTATACGCCCGCATCGGGAATCTTCTTAAGTGGAGGCATACACGCTCACGTGCATTAACCTCCCTCCACCCTCTCTGTCTGGTGCCGCCCGAGACAGCGCCGCACCGCCTACGAGCCGGCCGAGCTCGTAGATGGTTGGGCCTCTTACGCTTGCCTCAGTCTGCTGCGCTTGCGCTCCTTCTGAGAGGAAACGCTTTCCGCCGTCGTCACAGGGGTTGGATATCCTTATATCTTGCTGCCCGAGTCTCTTGCCGCCATTTCTGGAGCCCACGTGTGGAACACAAAGGGGGATATTGCCGAGTGTGAGACTTCTGCGAGAAATAGCCCACTTGTTGGCCTTATCTCTCTTGATGAGCACCGCTTTGAATTTGCCAAATTTTAAATATACCATGACTTTGAGAGCTGTCTGAAACGCATTCATTCCTGCTCAGATGGAGAAACGCATTGCCGATCTACGCCATTCTGAACACCACGCACGTGGCAGAAGTCAGCTCCGATTGCGTCATACCTGGCCCGTCATGGGCGCCATCTTTGCTCGCGACACATGCATGATAATATAAAGGCTTCTTTTCCTTATGCACAGCAATACCATACTCAGGCGCTAGGTACTGCGACTGAAAAATAAATGTAAGCGGTAATAATATAAGACGTGTTCGTTACATGCGGTTTCAGCCAGTGATCCCCTCTGACCAATTAAAAAAAGTGTCCCATTAAAAACATTGAACGACTAATTGCTGGATTCGAAATATGTATTCACACACCAGTCCATATCACACCACTCGTCCTGAAAATTTTGCTCGCGCAACTGACGGCGTCAAATGCACATAGGATCCGAATTTATAAGCTCAGTTTCGCAGTCGTAATGTTTCCTCAGATTGTGCAATGCTGTTTCACAAAAATGCTAGTACACGTATGGCTCCAACGGAAACCTTAATCAGTGTTCCTTGTCTGCTCACGCCATGTTTCTTTTTTTTTTCTTTCTTGTAAAGGTGCTATATAACTAACCCTTGAAGCGTTCATTCTCTCCAGCGTAAATATACACTTTTAACACATGTCTCGCATATTCAGAATAAGGAAAACAGAGCTTCAGAAAAGATCGATGAATATTTTATTGTTCAGTGAGTTTTCTAATGTATACCTTAAGTGGATCCCTTGCGAGAATTCTCTACAGATACCTAGGATATCAGAACATAATTTCTTGCACAAGCACGCATGCAAAGCGCCCATGCAACCACATGAAAAATGTGCGTGATGTAAATTACTCTCAGCAACAATGCTTGTAGTGGATATGCTACATGACGACATACTTTCGCTGGGAACAGAAACCCAGCCATCCCTCCAACTCGTTTACTAAAACACTTTACACTTTGGTATCATTAAAATTTGAAGCACAGGTCTGACAAGAAGTGCTTCAAGATGTATGCGACAAGTTTTAAATAATACATTTTCATTACTGCTTTTTGTTTGATCTTTGCTTGCATAATTGTGCACATAGCTCCCGAAGGAGATAAACGTGGCTGGCCACAAAAAAAAACAAAAAAAAAAGATGAAAAATGTTTCGGGTTCTCGCGCGTCGTACGATGAGAATGAAATGTAAACTGCAAGCTTAGCTCTTGCTTTTTCGCCTCAGTTGACACGTAACATACCTTCAGTATGAATTACATATACGCGTGCAGGTCCATTAGTTACCAGAGCAAAGAGTAAATGTAAGAGTTTGATCTATATCGGTGTATGGGGGCTGTATGCGGTGGCAAGAAATTTTTCGGATGCGTGACTCTGCCAACATTCGAGGCGAAAAAGACACTTAGGGACAAGCCATGAATTAGGTCATAATGCCTAATTATCCCCGCAGGTATAGCGTCCTAATTAGTTTCCTTTCTGGCAACCTCCGATATGGACTTAAGGAAATAACTTTCGTTCGCGATTGCTCTACCTACGTCTTCCTCATTTCGCTTAATTAAGCACATAGTCGGTGCAAATAGATGTAAGACGTAGTACATTATATTCTCCGTGTGAGTATCTTTCAACGGCCTGGCATGTACTGGCCGCTAACTCAGTAAAAATTTCCCCGCTTTTGTGTGCATAGCACTTGCGTTGTGCTGAGGCTGATGTGGTCTTTTCTTTGTCCTCTTCGAGTGAGTGCTGCTGCTTGTTAATTATGTGCACACGGAGATTGAAATATTAGGAAAAATAGAGCGCATGCTAAACGTTTCGTGAGATACTCGCGATTTTAAGTGATGAACAAAATGGTAGACGATTCCACAACATTTCCCGTCCTTCAAATAAACAGGATTTATAGCCAATTGCTTTCTGTGGCCATACCGAGCGTGTATACGGTTGGCTGTTGGACAGGCACATTAATTACCTAATGGAAAGCGCGCATGATCTACCTCGAGAGTGATTCAATCAAGTTGAGTGGTTTATTAACCCTCGAACTCAAACCGAACCTCGAGGCGCACGTGCTGTCATACGAGAACTGTTTCATCTCAAGGTTTAGGCGCCGTGGTCGGCGCTATACGTCGCGCATCTCAGCCACCTGGCCTGATGGTTTCGGGCCGCGTTCGCCGCCGTTGTCGGCGGCGGGTCTGTTGTCGAGATGCGCCATCCCGTCTTGCCGCCTAACCACGGCTTCGCTTTGACCAACTCCAGCCGTGCGTGGAATCTGCGTGAATCTAAGGCGTATGGTCGTAGGACTCTCTGGCCTTTGCGTACTACGACTCCGTTGTTATGCCATCGTCGTAATTCGGTCGTCATTCTGTCGCCATTACGTCGCCGCCATGCCGGCTTACCGTCCGTCACTAGGTTAGTAATTAAATCGGTCGGTCGGTCGGTTAGTATTGCCGGGATCTATCAGGGTTGATAGGTCGGTTGCTCGGTCCAGGCCAGTTCAGGACCAGTCCGCCCGTATGTCCCTTGAGAATACATTTGAATAGCCGCCGGCAGATCTGGATGCGCTGCCATTCTAGCCAACCGGTCGCCATTGAGCTACTTTAACGATCACCGTGTTTTCGTCGGTGCCACTTTTCCATCCCAATGACACTATTTTGTAGTCGTACACAGTTAGGGGCCCACTAAGCGCAGTTCGAATCGTCGAGTCATTGGACGTGTGCTACATGTCATTGCGTTGTGGCAAAATGTATTGCTAACGCATCACTGCAGATCGTTCATTGTGGCATGATCACTGTTTTCGCATTGTCAATATGATACTGATAGTCGGGGAAATTCAAAGCCACGTTTAGTATTTCAAGTCTCTTTTTGCTCGCGTATTGAGCAAAATGAGCAATCTCTCGAGGAAAATAGAGGCACGTGATACCAAAAAGGACATGAAATTAGCGAGCACACGAACCCACACATTTTCATATTGCTTCAATTTGACTTGGGGCTCCGAATTCATATGGCTTCTGTCGCATACAAGCGTACATTGATGAGGCAAAGCTCTATGTCATCACGGGAACGTATTAGTTGCCAACGACGTTTGTTTATACCGAATGTTCTGTACATTTATATTTTTTTTTCATTTTCTCGGTACACGTTCGAGTATTGGCGGATTTCACGTGCAATACGTCTCACGAACGTCTCAGTGATTTAATGAACTGCTCGCTGTGCGAAAGGCTTCGCTCTCACGCTGACATTTGGCGCATTCAAATGAGACCAGTATAAAAAGAATCGCATAACGAAAACTGCGGCATTCAACAACTACGGCTTCCACTGATGAAAGGGTGCTTTCATGGAACAGCTTGTTCCCTGCTACGTTCATGCTGTCTCCCACACGATGGTGGACTTCTCAAGAGCAAAAAAAAAAAAAAATAACAAAAGGGGCAGTTTCGTCCGAAACAACTGATTTGACGAAACAATTGACCAAGCTCGGGCATACTCTGGGCGGGTTTCGAGGTGAGAGCGCTGACTAACTGCGGTGGTAAGCGCAAGTGATGCTTTGAAAATTATGCCGTAATGGGCCTGGATCCCCAGTCTTTCTCCACGTTTCAAGGCAACACATTCGAAGCGAAGAACGACGCCCGCGGTAGCAGAAACCCACGCGATATACTACTTCCTACGTGCCTCCATGCCTTTGACGGCAGGCACCACTAATCGTTACCACGTACCAAACAATCACGAATGGTCCGGCAACCATGTGGGCCTATTCCTACCAAAAAAGTCACAGGCCTGCGCGGCACACGCAGCACTGTCACAGCGTAAGCTGGTGGAGCGGCTCAAGAGTAGCTCCAATTTGGGCACCACGCACAACAGGGTCTTCGCGGCAGTCTTTTCGCCTCGTTTTGAGAGGAACGATCTGAACTGTCCGCCCGGCGTCGACGGCGAGCTGCGGCTTGTAATGCTCTCTTCACAGCAGGCTGCGGAGCCCGATCAAGCCTTACAACTACAACTTACATGTCGGGCGCGCCGCGTTTGCAGGCACCTTAACTAGATGGCGCCACCATACTGGCGGAGGATCGGCAGCTCGGGAGCGCGTTGATTACGCGCCTCGTCTGAATCGCATATCGTCGTCTGCGCCTGCGGATGCTACGTTTGCAGGCATCTTACCTAGATGGCGCCAGCATACTGGCGGAGGCTCGAGTCGTCTCACTCTGCGTTCGCCTTAGGGTATTTTCCGCGGCCCGATAGCAAGCGCTTGCGTGGCTCAGTGGTAGAGTTTCCGGTTCCTACGCAGCGGGCGTGGGTACGATCCCGGCAGGAATCGGGTACTTTTTCCGCGTTTCCATTTGAGATGGGGTCAACTTAATAGCGAGAAAACGTTTTAATAGGCTGCACTTACCAAGGGAAGCTATGTCGAACGAGACTTAAGACTGTAAATTGGGTAATCTAAATACTTTGCTAGCGCAGCAATGCCAGTCCCTAATTAGCTATCTATTATCGATTGCTTAGGATGAAGTAAAGGACAATTGCAAGTGCTTAGGGAATTGTACGTAGCAGAGGTAACTGGTGAGTAAAAAATAGACCGCGCTTCACATCTGGCATAAAGGGCTGAAAACCCCGTTGGTATCGGGACATTTAGGCGACTGGAAAAAGAAAAAAAGAAAAGAGAAAACTTCGGAAGGACGCGAATTACGACTTACGCTTTCCCGGCGCAGAAATCAGGAATAAACACGATTCCGTGGAGTCAAGAACGTAAAACTTGCTACAGGGTCGACAATGCGCTTGTAGGGTTCGCGAAGCGTGGAACGGTGCCGGAGCATGAGGTTGGACGGTATCGGTGTGCCATTGTTGGGTGCGAGGGCGCGGTTACGCGATGACGGTGGAACAAAGGCAGACGGAGTATCGACGCGTGTAGCGTCTTATGGGTCTCTCTTGTCCTGCTGTCACATTCCCTGTTCTGCCAACCGTGTTAAAAGAGACCCCTGAGGCGCGTACAGAATTCGATCAATACAAAGCAACAATGTATCTCATAAGAACTTCTGAGCCCTTCTGCCAGCCAGCCCGTCCCAGCCAGCCCTTCTGAGGCCAACAAAAGCGCGCCGGTCATCCGGCCCAACGAAGGTTGGGCCGGATGAAAATAATTTGTTGATATTAAGAAAGAAGAAAGAAAGAAAGAAAGAGAGAGAAGGAAAGAAAGAAAGAGAAGGAAAGAAAGAAGACAGGCCGTTTTTCCGTGCTCTAGGAATCCCAGTATCAAAAACCAAAGCGTTATTGCGCCACTTCTTTTACAGCGAAGCCGTTAATGCGTGAAAAAGCGCTTTAGAAGGTAATGTGGCTGTTTTGATGGCTTTCTGAAAAACGAGATAACTCGACGAATTTTAGAATCGTAAGCAATGAGGGTAATGTTACAGGCGATGTGCAGGCAAATTTTGGTCTCAATTAGGGGTTAAATAAAAAAAATTGTGTGGTTTAGCTTTGGTTAACCCTGGTTGACAGAGAAAGCTTCACTGCCGTGGCTAGGCCCATTGTCGAGCTGTGGCCGAGGTGTGGTTTCGCAATGATATAGAGAAATATTTGCAATGAATACAGTGTTTATTCATCATTTTGTTTATGCCTGTGAAGACACTGCGGTGATCACTAAAGTAGTGAGACTTGGTTGCAACTGGCAGCCGAGCCCAACTCTACTCGGGCAACGGCGGCAATGTCTCCTTTCAGGGCTCCGTAAAGGCCTAAATATAGTTGGACCGATGGTTCGACGTACTGGCGCCGTCAACGTAACCGGACGCGCGGCCAATGAGCTCCGACGCGCCCGCTGTCTGATGGCGCTCGCCCGCGTGCCGATAACGTCGGACTATAAACGCGCCTGCATTCTCTCTTGTAGTTTGACCCCTAGCTCTCAAAGTGAAAACTGTCGAGTCGCCATCGGCTGCCCGAGGTAGCATAATGAAGCTTTCGCTTCAAAAATTGCCATGCCTCCGTTTCCGGCCTGCTTAGAGGTGTCTTATGAAACGCTTACAATGTTACCCAGCTTCCCGAACAAAGTTAATAGTTTATTTCGCCGGTGTCCTTGGAGAAATAAACAAGCAAAGTTGTTGATATGTTTTTTTCTTAAATAGAGGTACGTTCGGTATAATATACTTGCGACGCTCAAAGTGTGTCGACAAATTACAAACGTAGCAGTAAATTATGTATGCAAGCGATGGGGAGCGTTGTGTGTTATACAGACAAACCGTAAGTTATCCCATTGGGATGAGAGAGGGATGACCGCATTGTAGATTAAATTTAGCGAAACACAAATGGAATGGCCATTCGCCGGTGAACAAAAATGGGTTTGGATGAATTACAGCCCTTGCAAAATTCGTGAACAAGTGCTCGAAAGCATTATATGCGCACAAGGGGTCAAACGAGCCTGGCATATGCTGGCAACGTTTTAAAGTATGTGATTTACTCAGCCATAGGAAATTACTATTGTCGCTGCTGGAAAGCATCAGCTATGCTGGAAATCGGACTGCGATTCTGAACAGTGGCATAAGTCTGCTTTCTTTTTTTTATTGCGATAGCAATTATATGGACACTCCAAAGCAGATTTCTGCCGTCGGCGTCGCCGTCGCCGTTGCCGTCGCCGTCGCCGTGAGGTTCCGTATGACGTCAATGGAGATGAAATCGTCGCCGCGCGCCGCCGAACGCTGTATGTGCGAGTGAAAGGGCGCGAGGGACGCGCGCTTTCACGGGGAGTGAACCCACGGCGGAGAACAAACGCGCGTTCTGCGCCATGCGTTAAGGGCTGCAGAAGTAGGCGTCTCTTTCCTCCTTTACAATCACCATATATGTAGAGCAAACGCGCCTTCTTCGGACGCACGAAAGGCCGTGGGGGGGGGAGGGGGAGGGAAGAGAAGCGACGTTTAGCTGCAGCACCAAGTGCCTATTTATATCAGAGGCTCCGGCAACAGTCACCAACGCCGCACGCATTTTGTGCGAACGCGGGCAAAACGCCGATGGCGACGACAACAGTTGTGCGTGTTGCCGGTGCTGCTGCATGTCCAAGTTTATACAGCTGATAAAGCTACTATCATTACTCCGTATAGCTCTCTACAAATTTGCTATCGCAATTGATGCTTCGCCTTTCAGGTGAAACTGCGACAATTTTCTTTCATTTGGTTAAACTGGGCATGGAACAATCTTCGCTGTACTGGTCAGTGACGTAAGAGTAAAAAAGTTGGTGCACTAATCGTGATAAGAAAATTGTATTTTAGCGGAATGATAAATGACCGAGCCAGGGACAGGAAGAACCAAACAAAACGCTACAGACTATAGATAGTATTTCGTTACAAAAAAAAAAAAAAAGGATTTCGCTGCGACGCACGTACTTCGAAGATATATTCTCGAGTCATCAATTAGGCAGATTTATGAGTTGTACTGCGTAACACGAAAAGGCGATAACTGTGTGAGCACCGCGTCTCTGTCGGCGTCACAAAACGAAATACTGGCAGAATATCTGCAGCGAGCTCTGGCTGTCGCGCGCGCTGTATATAGTGTCTGAGCTGCTTTTCTAGCTTTTCTTCACGTTAATTCATACACGGTGTCTCGATGTTTGAAGTTAGCCTCTAACAGAAATTGTAGCGCTTGCTCGTTCCTTTATTTTCCTGTCGGCTTCCTTACTCGTTCCACTACAAAAATGACTTTTCTCAGTCCGGAATAGCTCAAGCCCGACACTCCTATAGGAGTGTCGAGAGGCCTACCGAGATGTGGAAATGTGGTATTCTTGGTGTGCCTGAGCGGTGTCCATAGGGAGATGAGTGATAGGCTGTTACGCTTACGACATTCTTAAAAACGGGAAAGCTTCGGCGGCTGCCTTTTTATTTTAGATGCGAAGCATCTTATGGTCGGGGCTTGCCACTCCCACCCTCCCTTCCTCCGCCGTGTGGCGTCTACACCCCTACTGCGCATGCGCATCCTCCTCCCCCTCCTCTCCTCTCCTTGTCTCATCTCCTCTCGTCTCGGCATTCCTCCTCCTCTCCGACGCTCCTCTCCTCTCCGGATTGCGCAACGAATGGCAACACCTGCGGCTCCGCGCGCGATAATGCGAAGCAGCTTAGGTTAGAGACGTGACGGTAGGCGCCCCAGAGGCACCGGCAACAGTCACCAACGCCGCGCCCTATTCGGTGCGAACGCGCGACAACAGTTCTGCGCGTTGCTGGTGCTGCTGCATGTCCAAGTTTATACAGCTGATAAAATATACCTTGAGTCGACCCCATGGCTGCTTCGATACTACTCAGCGTTCCCCTACGGGAAGATGGTGTAATTTTTTAGGGGCGAAGCTCCTTATAGCGGCACCCGTTCGTCCCCGTCGTCGTCGTCGTCGTAGTAGTAGTGTGTAACCAGTCTGAGAAAAATGAGAAAAAAAATTCCGAAGTTGTGTCCGTAGCGCGGAATCGAACCAGGGACCCCTCGCTTCCGAGCGCGCGGCGTTAGCCCACTACGCCACGAAGCGGACATGGACACACGCACCACGATGGCAATAAATACCCAACATTAACGAAAGGCCGCGTTTCTAGCGCGTTTCTAACGCGTTTGTGCTAGCGCGTTACGGCCCGTGTAAGAAGCTGGTGTAAGACGCTGTGGCCTCTCCGCCTTACCTTCAACGCGTTTCGAACGCGCTGCCCAAAGCGGTGGCAAGTCAAGTTCAAGTCGAGGAGCGTTTATGAATACGGGGGGTATACTCTCTCGGCAGTCATGTGATGGCGTCGGCAAACGCGGTGCACGTTCCGGCATGTGTAAATGGCTGCGTAAGACGCTGTGGCCGCTCCCCCTTACTAGAGAGTACTGCACGTTTCTAACGCGTTTGTGCTAGCGTCCCCTTAAGCGGGACATCGATGATTCCCTACGCCGACGGCGTCAACAACAGTTCTGCGTGTTGCCGGTGCTGCTGCATGTCCAAGTTTATACAGCTGATAAAGCTACTATCATTACTCCGTATAGCTCTCTACAAATTTGCTATCGCAATTGATGCTTCGCCTTTCAGGTGAAACTGCGGACAACTTCTTTTTTTGTCTCAACAGGAAAATCGCAGATTCTTTCCGCTCGGCAAAGAGTGTCAACGTATGAAGCATTATTGACCATCATTTCCTCTAAAAAAAGTATGAAAACGCAATAGTTTCTCCAACAAAACTTTACTGAATCCTATGGAAACTAACCAAAAACTTCGCTTGGCGGTGGCTCGTGACTCTAGGTACAAAGCGAAAACGACCTGCTCTATCTGTGTCTGTATAGTCGTGCTCGCGTTCTGTTTCCTGGGTTGATGCCTATAATGACCGTCGCACAAAGGCGTTCTCCCGAAAGCCCCTGTCACTGCTTTTGTGATGAGTGATTGGCTGCAGGCTTACGACATTTTCACAAACGCGAGAACTTGGGCCGCTACCTTTCGTTTTTTTTTGTCTCAGATTCCGTTTGCAGCAGGAAAGCAGCAGGAAAACAGCAGGTTCTCTCCGCTAGGCAAAGGGTGTCAACGCATGAAGTATTTATGGCCATCATTTCCTCTAAAAAAGTATAAAAACTGAATAGTTTCTCCTATAAAACTTTATTGATCCTATGGAAACTCACCAAAACACTTCGCTTGTTAGTGGCTCCTGGCTCTAAGCACAAAGCAAAAAGACCTGCTCTATCTGTGTCTGTATAGTCGTGCTCGCGTTGCAGCTACATTTCCTGGGTCGATGCCTATAATGACCGCCGCAGAAAGACGTTCTCCCAAAAGCCCCTGTCACTGCTTTTGTGATGAGTGATTGGGTGCAGGCTTACGACATTTTCACAAACGCGAGAACTTGGGTGGCTTCCTTTTTTTTGTGTGTGTGTCTCAGATTGTTTGCAGCAGGAAAATCACAGTTTTCTCTCCGCTCAGCAAAGGGTGTCAACACATGAAGCATTTCTGGCGATCACTTGCTTTAAAAAAAGTAGAACAATGAAATTCGATAGTTTCTCTAAGAAATCCTCTCGGGATTCTATTGAAACTTACTGTTTTTTTACCACAGACGCGTTCTGGCTTTCAGCCATGTGGCGTTGTTGTGTTGTGCTGTCAGAGACGCGTCCTTGCGTCGGTAGTTCGTCGACACTTGTGTACGTGGTTCACTTTATAAATCGGAGGGTGTGTCGACTGCAATAAACAGTTGATAGTAGCGCTGGTCCTCGTATGTCATGTCTTCTATATGTGTATGTGTACTTATTTGTGCTATATCTGAAAGTAACAAGCACACTAGTTGCATTAATTCACGGATTAAGAAGGTTACCTGCCTAAATGTTAAACCTAGTGGGGGTCTTACGGCCTCATTTGTCAATTGTACTAGCTCCCTATTCGTAGCGGGCCCGTTTGTTTTGCAGTGGGTGTTTGGGCACAAAGGTAAAAAAAGATTACCCCCCCCCCCCTCCCCTTCCCTGCCCCCAACTAGTGGCACTCGAGACGGTCGTGTGCCACTCGAGCCCGTCATACTCGTAGATGTCTGGAGATGCCGCGCTTAATTTCCTCAATATGCTGCCTTGGCGATCACCGGGGAGACGGACAGGTTCCGCTATAGTCGAAAGGTTCGGATTTCCATGTGTCTTCATGCCCCAAACCTCTTCGTGCCATTTTTAATAGGACGTGTCGAACGCAAAGGATGGGTGAAGGGGGCGGCATAGTCCAACAAGCGTAGACGTTTTGCAACACAGTGCACGTTTATTGGCCTTGCAGCTTTTGATAAAGCAGTCTAAGTTAGATAAACTGTACCGACTATAGCATAGTGAGCTATCGCGAACTCGACCATGACAATTTCTGCTCGGATGGGAAAGCACACTGCTCAGATACACCTTTACGAACGGTACACGTGAGACTAATTTATCTCTGATTGCTTCATGCGTGAAGCGACAACCGCGCCGTCGGCGGTGAAGTTATGGCTTTTTTTTTTCTCAGCATGACACTACAGTAGTGTGCGTGGGCAGTATGGCTGCAAAGAGATATGTGTGATAAGGCTATAACATGGGTTTGCTGCCTCGGTTTCAGTAAACTACCTTCTTGGACTTCTTAGAAACGTTTCCCGTCAAAAAAATATCGGAAGTGCTTTTGCGGCGGCGATCAGTGTTTCTACACGTGCCAGTAATGTCCAGCGCTTCCAATTTTAAGTCCCCGTACAAACGCAATGGTGTCTTTGGAGATTTTTCTGTTTGATGTGTAATAAAAGCCGTCACATAAAACACGCTGCAAGTCCTCAGTAAAATTGCACAAAGAGCAAAGCGGCGCACCTCATAAACATATAAAGGGAAAAATATGCTGAAGTTAACCAGAATTCTCAATAAGGTTCGGCAATACCCCACAAAGGCTATACTTGTGCCTCGTATTTGAATCAAAACGTGCGACGCATTTCCGTTCAAAGAGTGAACACTATTGAAGGCCGTTCTCCGGATGCAGTATAGAAAGCCATCGTTTGTTGCAAAAGTAAACAACGGAATGAAAAAATAATCCCGTGCTTTCAGTTGCAAAAGGAAACATCGTGTATGCGAATCCCAACCAACCATACACAGCCTTTGACTTCGGCCTCGGCGCCACGTTTTTGCACTTCGAACTTGCAGAAACTGCAGGCGTAAAATGCGGACTGTGCGTTACGGGCATTCGCAGTCCAACATACGCAGTGGTGTAGCCTTCTGATGAACCTCCTTTGTAGCTGACATTGCTAGTTTAGTTTAGTTTAGTGACAGTGCTAGTTGCTAGCCATCCTGAATACGTAGGTGTACATTCAAAGGGTGGGAAAAGCTTGCAAGTACACATGTCACGTTATTGCCAGAGTTAAACTGCGCTTCACGCAAATATTGCGGGTTACGTGCCTTGTGCTTCATTGCTACCTTACTGCGGTGTTCATGTCTCGATAAGTGAAGACGGCAGATCTGTACATAGCAAGCGAGTGGCCTTCGAGGTTAGCTAAAGAAGCAAGTTTCTGAATGTTGGTCAAGGAGAGACGAAAGTTGCTGTCTCGCTCAAAATTTGAAGCGCTTGCAGCAACTTCTAGCATGAGCTACATACTTCGTACCTAGGTTTATAGTGTCATGTCATCAGATCTTTACCTCACATGAATGTTGAAAGCCCTCACTTTAGAATGACATTTATGGGTGTCAAAGGATGTTACTTTGCGATCTCCAGGGTCTGTTTTTATAAAGTAATGTAAAAGTCACCTCTGGCATACGTCCCAACATGTTTCGAAGCATTAATGGATATTTGTAAGAGATTTGGATGTTCAATAAGATGCTACCACTGGAGAAACTGCTACAACTCTTCACGACTGCGATTTTCTACACCCTGGCTTCTCGTGTTAACAATTTAGAAACCCTCCACTAACGGCGATGCATTACGACGCTTTACTTTTGCTCGGAAATATGAATTTTGCCTCATTACAGAAGCTATATCAGACGTAGCACACGCCCACACAAACACATGACAATGTTCTACTCCACAACACTGCTTTCTCGAAGCGCATTCCTGTGCATAACAATGCACCAATAGCCTGCATATTTGAATGAATGCACCTGGCATCACAGGTCCTCTAAACCTTTCATAAGAGGCAGGCTATGCGGAATATGACTTGTCCTAACTATTAAGAAGTGCCTCTGAGTTTAACGAAGTGTCAGGGTTCTAAACGTTTCTAAAAAAAATAGGGTGGAAGCCTATGCGATAAATGTAGAGACAAACATGCACTTACTCTTACTAGCACTTCTATACTACTACTAGTTCATCTTTTAAAATTCAGGACAACATTATATTCGATGACATATCAGAATTGCAATGACGACTGCCACAGAAAAGCAACGTGGAATCAGCTCATCCTAATTCTTTGCTCCTTCTTTTATAGCGAAGCTGTTAAGGGCTCAGTCTCCGATGGTCGTGTCTGCGTGGGGGAAAAAAGTTGCAGTGGCTTAGCTCGGCTATGCCAGGATATACGTAGCGTTAGCAAAGGTTCAGCTGATTATTCTTAGCCTGTCGTGCCTGGTGGGAAAAAAACTCTCATTGGCCGTATGCTGTATGTGCGAGTGAAAGCGCGCGAGGGACGCGCGCTTTCACGGGGACCGAACGCACGGCGGAGAGCAAACGCAACTTTATCCGTCGTGCCAAAGGTCATCGTTCGCTTCTTGCCGATATATCACACATCTGAAGATTGAGAAATTAGGGATGGCGACGCTTTGATTAGGATACGTGTTAATCCTGCGATAACTTTCATTTTGAGAATGTCCTTTTGGAGAAGTTGAGAAGAAAGAGTTTGTGTTTTCGAAAACTTCGGACTTATAACGTCTCAACCTGGAGAAGACGAGACCAAATTCTTAATTAGGTTACATATGCCTATGCTGTCCAACACATTCGGTTCCAATTCCATTAAACTACGCGCGGTAACATCACGGGAAGCAAATATGAAATAGTCCTTACGAAAGAACTTGAAACGTTCAATGAAATAAAAGTACAAACGTTTTCGCAGGGCTAAACTTCTATTGCCATCATATGTTATTTGAATTCGTTTTTTACTGTCATCATTAACGACGCGGCAATATTTACGTGGGTTCGTCACCAAAAAAAGATGGCAGAGTTGAATTCTAACACCTGTGCTTTGGAGGGGGTGGGGGGACAGAACAAGCACTTTTGTACTGGAGGGCTTAGCTTTTCGGTACAAGCGTTTGTTATATGAAGCCGCTTTAACGAAGAGGGTCGGAGTGTACCAGTGGGACTGTATGTTAGTTGTACATTCACGCAATGAAAGAGTTTCTTAGTCTTGGAACTTTTTGTATGCACAAGAGCCAGTTTTCTTGTATCGATTTGTCCTGGAAGCTGATAAGGTTTTCATTCTAGTACCGGTAAACATTAGCGTTACCAGCCAAGTAATCAAGTCTGATATAGTCCCTAAAGCAGTTTCTGTTTTTGTTTTTACGAGAAACACAATTCACGACAAAAAAAGTAAGAAAATGGTGACTTGATTTCGTATCGTAAGAAGCCAATAAACAAAGACACTAAGAACAACATATGAGAAATTGCTTGTATTTACTAACTAAAGAAATAACTTAATGGAAATGAAAGTGGATGAAAAAAGAACTTGCCGCAGGTGGGAATCGATCCCACGTTTTCGCATTACGCGTGCGATGCTCTTACAAATCGAGCTACCACGGCGCCGTTTTTCCCATACACTTTCTGGGGTATTTATGTTTTACTAGAACTAACCCTGGGAATGTTAGCCAGCCCTACCAATCACAAACCTTGATGGCGGTTGGGTAACATCCTTTTAGCCGCAGGCGTCACGAGTTCGTAATCATTTTGGCTGAAGGCAACTGGTCAATAACAGAGTGTTTTAGTTGAGCGTCTTTACGGTCCGCTTCGCTTCAAATTGCCCCGCTAGTCACAGCAGAGCGGCGGGCGATTTTCACGTTTTAGTTATGCGTTTATCGTACGAAGCGGACTTTTTGTAATTGCAGCGCCCTCTGGCCAAATTCAGCGTAGTAAAACAAAATAAAAACCTTTTTGTCCTCACAATATATATATGGTACCTCACAATATATATATATATATATTGTGAGGTACCACCGACACTCCCACGCCCACTTCCCCACGCCCGAAAGATGGCAGCACCTGTCTGGCATTCTCCCCTGTTCTTCCCGCCTTTAGCTTGCAGAGGAGAGCTGAGTGAATGTCTGCCCCGCTGCCATGTAGGACTGTTCCCTTTAGTCGCGCTCGCGCGCGTTAGCCCTTGTATTGTTTAACATGCCTTATCAACATTAATAAAGACGTCGACCTGCTTCGACGTTACTGTCTTCATGCCCAGCCTCGATCATCTCGCCTCAGCCTCGCCTCAAAAACATATATATATATATATATATATATATATATATATATATATACCTTATTTGGTCATGAAGTATCTATACGGACGCTTGCAATGCGTTACCGGTCCATTTTATCCAGTGGAAAATGGAGCGTCGACTTGGCCAACGCCACGTGATATCCATCGAGGTTGCATTCCGAATTCAATCCAATCCTTTCCGACGCCAATACGCTGACGACGTTTTTGTTAGCTGTGCTGTTCACTTCACTTAATTTCCTTAAAGAACCAGTTGGAGGTGTATTACAGAAGTTATTCGCGCTCGCACGACTCGTACCTCGATGTAAGGTGGCTCGATGGACGTGCGACAGAGGGCGTGTGCATCGACCACTCTGGCTAGCGAAATACTGCATCGATGTACCGCGCGCACCGGGTTTCTCGCTCCGCTAGCCCGCTTGCGACTAAGCGGAAGGCGCATGCGTATTCACGCTTCCGCTACTCTTAGCTGCTGAGCGGAGCGTAAAAACGCCAAACTAAAACACTCTAATACTACCTGAAGGCATCAATGTTGCCGTATTTTAGACCCCCGTTATGTAATGAACGAGTAGAAAGAGAACCGAGGGGTTAACTTTAATTAAAATAAATTTAAGAAACAATAGACAGACAGACAGACAAAAAACTTTATTCACTAGGCCCTGAGAAGCCCTGGGGCAGAGCTGCGGGCCGCTTCCACGTGGGGACGGGTAGGCCGAGCCCAACCGCCGCATCGTAGGCTCTCTGGACAGCCCAAGATTGTCGTGAAAGTTCTCAACTCTGGATGGCAAAGCTCCATTCTTCTTCCGTGATGCGATTGGGTTCCTGTAACGAGGGGCATCGCCAGAGCATGTGTTCTAAATTGCTAACAGCCGCACAGTCAGGGCAAGTAGAGCTAAAAGCCTCTGGAGTGATCGAATGAAAAAGGGCCAGGTTGGGATAGGACTTAGTCTGAAGCATGTGTAAAGTGGACGACAGAGGTCTAGCCAGTTTGCTATGAGGGGGAGGATAAATCCTCCTACCCAGACGATAGTGCTTAGTGATTTCGCTGAAAGTAGCGAGAGTGTCCCGAAACTCGAGAATCCCGGCCTCTGAGCTCGCCCTTGCTCCTGCGCGGTGGGTTAGTGCGCGCGCTTGGGAGTTGGCGATGTCATTGAGATTGGGCAAGGAGTCAAGCTGGGGGCCGAGGGGCGCCGGAAACCACGTGATGGTGTGCATAGAGATGATCTTGTTCTTGAGAATCTTGTGAGCCTCCTCAGTAATGGGCCCTGAAGCGAAAGCCCTGACCCTCGATCTCGAATCAGTGAAGATTTGTGTTTTGCTGTTATCTAGGAGTGCCATAGCATTGCGACCTGCTCCGCTCTGGATGGAGTTGAGCACTTCAGCGAAGCTGCATTCACTATCTGTCCGTTGTGATCAACGATGGCAGTGGCGAAGTTAGACGACTGTCCATATTGGGCTGCGTCGACATAACATGCCGAGTGGGGATCGTCTTTGATACTCCTGAGGAGGGTGAGGGCTCTTGCCCTGCGTCTGCCTACGTTGTGTTGAGGATGAACATTACGGGGAAACGGTGCGACTCGTATATTATTCTTTTGATCTTCTGAGAAATAATAGATTAATGGAAATGAAAGTGGAGTATTGGGAAGTACAAGTAATTTCCGCTATGTTGTCCTTGGTGTCTTTGTTTGTTGGCTTCTTATGATATGAATGATAAAAATTGGGCCCCTCGGTTCCCTTTCATCTCGTTCACTTGGTTTCGGTAGCACAGAAAGGGATTTCACAAGCGATGGATTCGTTGTCAGTGCTAGGTCTAAGATAGGCGCAATAATCCATACATTACGAGTTGGAGACTTATCCCGTTGAACAAAGTAAATCCCAAGCAAGCATTTACAAACTCCGCAAACTAGATAATCAACAGGTAGCTACTGGAACAGAGGTGTTTGCTCCAAGAGGTGTTTGGTCAATTTCAAGTACCTAGAAGCAAATCCGGTCAGTTAAAAAACCTGACTCGATGGCGGCACAGCACGCCGGACAGTTGAAAAACTGGAAAGCCAGTTATGCAGGCAATAGCAGGAACACATATATTAATCTTTATGAGAGAGGGATATGAGCACACTTTTCAGTAAGAACAGGGAAGCAACAAGGACGTTGAACGAAGTCAGTTCATCTGAAACAGCTTTTAAAAATGCCACAACGACAACGATTTAGACAGTCACATCAGTAAAACCTGCATTTATTTTGGCAGTCTAGGATATCACGTTTGTGAGCTATTGCAGATATGAATGTTTTTGTTAAAACGACCACATCTGCTTCACATCTGTCTATGACGGTTGGTAGAGGGTCACGTTTGTTGATTGGAAAGAAGAAAGGAACCACTTCAAAGATTCGTCAGCTTGAGGAACCGGTTGTAACTGTTACGGGGACGGCTGGACACATGCAGTTGCAGAATCGCGGTAAAGAGGGTAAAACGCGACACTGGAAGAAAAGGTGGTAAACTATCATCAAGATATGAGTAATCACTGGAATTACTCCCTTCACTTATGTTCTCAAGATAAAGTGGATGAGCATGATATTTCACCAGTATGGAAGCGTTTCAACGCTTTCCAATCTCAAGCTGGAATGTGTATGAACCTATTTTGCTATGTATATCTTGAAAGGGCGTGAATATTTAGGACCAGACTTACGCGAGTTTCATACTCGTATACAAGATATCCTGGTTGAAACTGGGGAATTCTTGTTCCACGATGACGATTTGCATACGTTTTGACATTTTCCTGCTTTTGTAGCATACGTTTTTGGAAATTCCTGGCGTAGCTTTGGAGAAGCAAATTCTGGATGAATAGGAGGCGTGTTAGCGACACCCAGTCGAGTCCTTGGTTGGAGGCTATGCAGCAGCATAGCTGGAGAAACACCTGTAGTATACTTCACCTGTAGTGATGTGTGACGTAAACCTGTAAATTTCCAAGTATTCTAAGACTGAAAGCCTAAGGTCATGGCGTTCCACTAGTGCAACCTGTATGAACTCTTTGAAGACGCATTTAAATCTCTTTACCGGGCCGTTTTCCTGAGGGTAGTAAAGAGAAGACAGGAAATGCTTAATGCCTCTCTCCTTTAAAAAGTTCTCGGACTCAGTGGGGACAAACTGTGGTCCATTGTCGGACACTATTGCGTCAGGAAAACCTTCACGACTGAAAATTGTAATAAGTGCTTGCATGATAGCCTCGCACGTGGCTGAAGACGTGAAAGCAACGTCAGGCCACTTAGAATGATAGTCAACTATGACTGCCGTGTAGTCCGTGTAGCCCACTGCCGCTTAATTTCCAAATTATCTGCTCTCAAATTAGACTGTTTAGCGCTATCTTCGATCCGTAACTTCTGAACTAATCGTCAGAAATTTACAGTAGTGAACAACTTTGCTTCACCCCTCACCTATGTGAATTCCGGTGTGCCACAGGGCAGTGTATTAGGACCATTGCTTTTTCTAATATACATCAACGACCTGCCTAATAAAATCTCTTCCTGCACGCGCATTTTCGCCGATGACTGTATAATATACCGACCAATTAGCAGCTTTGAGGACCACCTTATGCTTCAAGGCGACCTTCAACACATTAGCGACTGGTGCAACGCCTGGCAAATGACACTTAACTCATCTAAATGCAAGGTAATGACTTTCACACGCAAACACTTTAACTCAAGCTTTTCTTATTATATAAATGCGGATCTAGTATCCGAAGCTTCACTGTACAAATATCTAGGCGTTCATCTCGCACCAAATCTTTCCTGGGCCTCTCATACAACAAACATATGCGCTAATGGTTGAAAAACACTAGGGTACATTCGTCGCAACCTACGCAATTCTCCATCTGACATCCGCAAATTAGCCTTCCTGACGTTCGTGCGTCCACAGCTCGAGTTCGTGTCCCCGATTTGGTCTCCTCATCACGAGTACCTAATCTGCATGCTAGAAGCCATCCAAAACCGAGTTAGTCGTTTCATTTCCCGCAATTACAATAGGCAGTCAAGCATAACTCCAATCAAACTTGGCCTTTCGCTTCCTTCACTAAGTATAGTCGTCGTGACGTGGCATTGCTGTCCTTGTTCCATAAATACGTTCATCAATTGAAGTCATCGTCTTTGCTAATGGAACGTGCAAGTTGCGTATCATGACGACTGAATAATGATTTAAGTTTCACTCGCATCTACGGAAACACTGATGCGTTTAATTTGTCGTCTTTGCCACGAGCCATACGCTTGGGGAATTCCCTCCCTGACAGCGCTGTCATGCAAACGGACAGAGATAAATTTAGGAAACTCCTGAACTTGCATGTGTCATTCTGTATGCCATGCTCTCTATTTGTATGTAACGTCACGCTGACTATCGTTTCGTATTCATGCTTTAAAGTAAACTTTTCTAACGCAATGTTTGGTTATATGCGTGAACAATGTGCTTGGTAATATTTATCTGGTATTTTGTACACTTCCTTGAACTGTTATTTCTGTTTATATACGCATTGTTTGTATTGTTTTTTTTCTTTCATACTTTGAAATGCACATTTTTACATGATGTTCGATGTGTGCGCGAGCAATATGCGCGATAACATTTGGCTGATGTTTTGTGCGCTTACGCGTCTTCATTTGTAATCCTGTTTTGCGACGATGATTTCTGCTCATTTTTGTGGTCCTCGAGTTTTGGAATTCACGTGTAAAACTGTCTTGCAGGGATACCCCTCTTACTCAATGCTCCTCATGGGGCCTGTAAGGTATTTGAAATAAATAAATAAATAAATAAATAAATAAATAAATAAATAAATAAATAAATAAATAAATAAATAAATAAATAAATAAATAAATAAATAAATAAATAAATAAATAAATAAATAAATAAATAAATAAATAAATAAATAAATAAATAAATAAATAAATAAATAAATAAATAAATAAATAAATAAATAAATAAATAAATAAATAAATAAATAAATAAATAAATAAATAAATAAAATAAATAAATAAATAAATCAAAACGTGCGTACTATATGTGCGATCTAAAGGACCGATTATGTCTATAGCTAAATTTTCCCATGGTCTCATAGGCCATTCCACAGGTTGAAGTAGAGCGAACGAAGGTTTGGCAGGTTTATCTGCTTGTTCACAAACAAAGAAGTTACTCACATGTTCCTCAACTTGTTTATCAATGTGAGACCACCAGTAGATGCCTCTAAGCCTGAGTTTTGTTTTAGTAATTCCAATATGACCTTCATGAGCGATGAGCAGTAGTTTATGACGCCACAAAACTGGAGGAATAATGCGATCTCCACGGAGCAGAAGATTATCCATGTAGGATAATTCAGACTGTAAGGATACGTATGCCTGTAAATCTGGAGAAATATCGGAAGCATTTCTCCAACCATGGACTATTTTATCTTTCAAAGCTTGGCAAACAGAATCGTTCTGCGTAGCTGTCTGCAATTCTTCCTTTCTAATGCACGCGGAAGCCAAAAAATACTATTTCCTCATCTAGCACTGGTTCAGTTTCAGGAGGAACAGGAAGTCGCGACAATGCATCAGCTACGACATTTTGATCACCCTTGCAATACTCAATGTTAAAGTTTTAGTAAAGTAACCTTACATTCCACCGTGAAATTCTTAGTGGACGTTGTCATGAACCCTTTGAGGACAGTAGTGCAACTAGAGCTTGGTGATCAGTGCGTAAGGTGCACTGTCTACCTCATAAGTAAACATGCTAATGTTCACAAGCGAAAAGGCAAGCTATAATGCTTCCCGTTCGCCTACGGAATACCGTCGTTCTGCGGAAATTAATGTACGAGATGCGAAAGCCACTGTAAATAACTGAATTTCCTCATTTCTGTTGAAGGACGGCTCCCAAACCAACGTCAGAAGCATAAACAGTAACAACAATGGGTAAATGCGGTTGAAACATGCGCAGTACTGGACGTGAAGCAAGTACTTCCTTAAAAGACTGAAAGCTGTATTCAGTATCTTGGTCCCAGACAAAAGCTTGTCCTTGCCATTAGAAGTTTCCTTAGAGGCTCTACAATGTCAGCATACTGCGGAATAAATTTTGCATAATATCCCGCAAGTCCCAGAAATGAGTGCGAAGCCTTCTTATCAATTGGCTCTGGAGCCTCTACAATAGCCTTGATTTTATCTTTCATAGGTAAAATGCCTTGTGCGGAAATTTCAATGGCCAAGGAAAGTTAATTCAGGAACACTGAATACACACTTGTGATTGAACTGCATGCCTGCATTAGTTATTCCAGAAAGAACATTTCGCAAGTTCCTCGTCGCCTAGACGTGGTATACGGGGCCTCGCACGGCGAGACGGCCGGACGCGCATTACCTACGCGGTGAGGCCTAACAGCCGGGGCCCGAATGACCGCAGAGAAAACGAGACGACTTCTTCTGTTGGGGACCAAACGACGACTCCATTTATTCGGAGAGGGGGAAGGGATCAGCGTTTGCGCTGATTACAACATTAGGCACGGCGACGCACCAGTAGTCAGAATGAATTCTAGAAAAAAAAAAAGAAAAAAACAAGCAGACTACAACAGCCAACTCGCCAAGTGCGCTGAAGCACTTTGCTGACTATACTTAATTTTTTTTCTTGACTTAGCTGCTCGACCATTTCTGCCATTTAAACGTACAGTTAGGTCCTTCCTGGGAGTTAATACTTTTGTCTGATGGTAGGCGGGCTTTTGCAGGACTATGGTCAAGTTCTACGTCGACCACCTAGTAGGAGCAAGTTCATGACATACATGCTCTCGACAGCAGTGGAGGACACAACACTTGAGCACTGGAATTGCAGCCAAGCATGACATTTTGCGCACTTTTTTTAATAGAGGATGATGCCCTAAAAATCGAAATGCTTTTCTCACTGGCATTCTTGCTGCATTCGCTTGCCCACCGAAGTGCAACTGCGTGCGACATTCGGTTTTGAAGTGTGTTCCTAGTGTCGGACATTGTTACTGTGGCTTGCTTGACTAGGCAGGGCTCCGGCACAGCATTTTCCGGCGAACCATGCAGAGCAAGGTGGTTCCATGTTGGTGGCAAGGCAGGTGTCAAAACCTGAACTCTAGTGCACAAGCTTGAATTGACGACGCAAGAAAACTGCAACAATATGTGGAATTTGTGTTCTCCAGTCTGGTAGCTCAGGAGTGAATAATAAGCTAGTCCAACGTTCTCTGCTTATTTATGGATTTCATGACTTGTGAACTTCGGCTTTACTTTCTAGTGACACCCTTTCGAGTTAATGAATTCCTGGTTCCAGTTTGCAATCCTGAAGGTTGGCCCTTTTTCCAGTTGTAGAGTGGAGAAGGATTCGTCGAAGTAATAAAGTGCAGCTTGCTTAATGTTGTCCCTTTTTTTCAGGTGCTGGCTGCAGGCTGCCGTAGTGAACAATTGTACGGTCCCACGTTAGCGCAAACCAGTTCTGCATAAATTGAAAAGCGAGGCGGTCCGTGGCAGCAGGTGATGTGCGTATCCAAAGACGTGAGTAGTAGTAAACAACTTTATTTCTTAAAACCGTTGGTTCCCTACGAGGAGATGGCTGTCAGGCCGTGCCTGGTCGCCACCTCCTCAACGCGTTTGATGGTGATCTCCAACGCAAACACACCTTTGTCGTCACGCCGCCGTCGCCAGTCTTTCATGGTAATTTCGTCGCCTTCATTCCCACCTTCTCATTCCTTGGCTGCCACATCGTCTTCACCATTTCGTCGCCATTTCCGTCATCGTGGTTGTTTCGTTGTCATGTCGTCGTAATCTTTGTGTAATGGTTTCGACAGTAATGATTTAGGGACGTCCTATCGTTGTTAAACCTCACATAAGCAGCTTTCATTGTGAAAATACGCAGCAACGTAGAAAAGAAGAAAGACCACATCATATTGTGCAAGCCAGCTTCCATGCATGCAGCTGAGGGTGCCGCAGCAGCTGCCGGAAGTGTAAGAATCGCATTATCTGCCGTAACAAACAACGTTTAGGGTTACGCAAACTGCGTGACAGTTTATCACGGAAACAGTATATGTTGAGAAAGCAAACTTTCGTAGTAGACGCCTGCGGCAAGCCAGCTATGAATAGCTGAACAGACAGTCTACGTTGCTACTTGACGGGCTGGTCTGAGAGCTGCTGTGGCTGACAGTTTACATAATTATGTTTACTACGAAACGCGTGCTGTCTCAACGAGTTGGGCGGAAGGGAGAATGAATTCCGTGTTACGAAGCACTCATACACGCGGCTGGGTGGCGGTGAAAGCGAATGCAAGGAAATGACAGGATATGCAAGCCGCGTCACAATAGCTAAGCACGAGGAACCCGCGAAGTGTGTCCTTGCGCCAAGTGCACAGAAGAATGTGTTACGAGGCAGAGAGAAGCAAGAGAGGCGCACTATTTTGAGCTCGGAAAGGCAGGCCACCACGTAACAAAAAAAAAAAAAAAACTTTAAGAAATGCCGTTAACATTACGTCTTAGGCGATTCCGTCGCCCGACTCATGTCAGGCGCGCCGGTTTTTCGAGACACCATTTTCTCGTCACGTAGCCTGTTTCACGCTGTCGACATGACGAAACTGAAACTGCTGTTTTGTTCATTAAGTGATAAAAAATGGAAACAGGCCTTTTTAGCGCAGCGGCTATGCCAAAGTCCCAAGCACTGTTCAGAAAAAGTCGCAGTTTCACCCGAAAGCCGTAGCATCAGTTGCGATAGCAATTTAGTAGAGAGCTATACGGAGTAAGGATAGTAGTTTTATCGGTTGTATAAACCTGGGCCCATTCGCTTACTAACTGAATTAACAAGCATGGTGTCAGCGCGCACAAGCAAACATGAATACATCCTACTCGACGACCGCAGACAACCGCTGTGAAAACGCTGGCGTGAGCAAGCGCAGCGGCAGCAGCCAGCTAATGTTCGTGCGGTCTATCACTTCAGCGGAAACTGAGCGGCGAACGCACGGCGCATACAAAGCTATGAGCCGTGTGCAGATCGCTTTCAAGATACGGTGCGGGCGACCGCTGCAGCCGGGCAAAGTACAAGTACGCAGTTGCGGACAGACTAGAAGCCGCCCCCCCTCCCTCCCGCGCTGCCTTCCCGCTTTCCTCCTTTCGCGTGCGAGACTGAGTCGCCAGTTCCCCTTGCGCCTTTGGTGCCGCAGCACAACGTCGTCCCCTCCCTCCCTCCCATCCATCACGGCGTTTCGCGCGTCGGTCGGGTTTGCTATCCGCCATGCGTTCGCTCTCCGAGAAAGCGCGCGACGGACGCGCTTTCTCTCACACATACAGCATACGGCGCGCGGCGACGACTTTATCGCCCTTAGACTTTATACGGAACCTCACGGCGGCGACGACGACGGCGACGCCGACGGCAGAAATCCGCTTGAAGTGTCCATATAATTGCTATCGCAATAAAAGCAAGCAATATGAACAAGTAACAATACCAAAACCTCCATAGAACTCACATGCGTAGCCATTGGAAGCACGGTCTGAAGTTGTCTGGCGCGGTCATCACATTAAGCTGGGAGAGTCCCGCAGAACCCTGAGCAAATAAGTGATATCCAAACTTACACATAAGCTTTTTGAGAGATAGGAAAATGAGAGTTGAAAGGGAGAGAGGTTAAGCAAAGTTAATCAACCGGTTGGCTACTCTCTAGTGGGGTGAAGGGGAAGAATTGAAAAAATGTCGCAGTTTCGCCCGAAAGGCGAAGCATCGATTGCGATAGCAAATTAGTAGAGAGCTATTCGGTGTAGGGATAGTGGTTTTATCGGCTGCATAAACTTGGTCACATTCGCTTACTAACTGAATTAACAATCGTGGTGTCAGCGCGCACAAGCAAACATGAATAGATCACACTGAATGACCGCAGACAACGACTGTCAAAACGCCGCAACGGGCGAAGGTTCGCGCGGTCTATCGTTTTAACGGAAACTGAGCGGCGAATGCACAGCGCATACAAAGGTCAGAGCCGTGTGGAGATAAGAGACGGTGTGGGCGTCCGCCAACGCAGGGCAAGTTGTGCAGAGAAGTTGTTGGCAGAGGAAAAGCTGTCCCCCTACCCCCCTTCACGCGCTGCCTTCCCGCTTTGTTGCTTTCGCGTGGGAGATTGAATGGCAAGATACGCCTTTGGTGCCGGAGCACAGCGCCGCCCCGCCTCCCTCCCTCCCATACCCCCATGTCCTTTCGCTCGACGGTCGCGTTTGCTTTCCGCCGTGCGTTCGCTCTCCGTGATAGCGTGCGGGGGAGTTCGCCCTCTGTGATAGCACGCGTCCGCCGCACGCTTTCGCTCGCGCATACGGCGCGCGGCGACGATTTTATCGTCCTTGGAATCTATACGGAACCTCACGGCGACGACGACGGTGACGCCGACGGCAGAGATGCGGTTGAAGTGTCCATATAGGGCGCTATAACGTAAAATGATTCCAAACTGTTTCGATTCCAAACTGCTGACGTCAAATTTACGTAAGCACAGACGCAAGCATCGGGCGGTGACCTGCAGTGTTGTCTGAACAACCCAATCAAACACTCTCCTCGTTTATAGGAGGTCACCTTTGTTCGATTTCAAAACCAATAACATTGTCTACACTCAGCGGTTTTTCTTATCTAATTGGCTGACGAAAGGCGAGGAGCACGCTCTAGTGGAGAGGGTTTCGATGGGGCCGAGCCACCAGAGTGAAAATAGATAATCGCATGAAGAGGGTGGTGCCGGCTTCTCCAATTGGTCCGCTTCGCCTTACTTAGCTTGCGGTGGCGTGTCGAAAATCACGGCGGCGTGCAGCGGAAGTATAAGAATGCCGCTAAAACGGATCCTTAGCAAGGAAGAGTTGGCAGCGCGATGTCGTATGCATGCCGAAAGGGCTCGATAACATTTTACTGCCACGCAAAAAGGTTTATCATGCGCAAATAAATACATGCTCACCGGCAGGGGCGAGTAGCGAGCGCCTGAGCGATCGGCGGGCAGTCATCTTCTATTCCTTTCGAAACGGGGCAGTCCGTGGCTATTCAGAAAAATTTTCAGTTTTGTTCGGCATATTAATGCATTTTTTTCGCGTACACGTCACTTTGAGGTGTGAGTTTTCACGGTTTTGTGAGGTCGCGTGACAGACAGGCGAAGTGGGCGTAGCCAGAAAACATTGGACAAATAGCAGAGGGCTAATGGTGAAAGTGTGTCGAATCAGGAATGATTATTTTTCTTTTGCGCGGTTTAATCATGCATAATCAGTGTGTACACGTTATATCAGATGGGGAGTTATTGCGGTTTTCGTGACGTCGCGTGACAGACAGGCGAAGTTGGGAGTTCCCCGAAAATGTTTTGACCGATCGTGGAGACTGATTGCAGAAATTGGAATCAAAACAGTTTGGAATCATTTTACGTTATAGCGCCCATAATTGCTATCGCAATGAAAAAAAAAACGAGAAAGGAAAATAAGATATGGAAATCTAAAAGCCGGAATGCATACCACGGAACCGGTATTTAGATGGTGTGCATGAGATCGCTTTCTAGTGAGGAGTCGCGAAGGACGCTTGTGAGACGTATGCCTTTGCTTATGAAGTTCAGGAGGTAACGGTATCAAAACCGATGCTCCTCATTGCGGAAATTTGGACATGTTGGTTTTGCATGTTTAGGTAAAACGCTCGAAGGCGACCATACGCAGCCGTGTGTGTCGGTCTATCTATGTGTCGTCGTTTTCGTGTCTTTCACGTGACGATTTTCGCCATATCGTGGGGATTCGATAAATATACATATGGTACTTCACTGAAGTGTCGGGTTTCTCGAGTAAGCTTGTTTCCATGTTTGGGCCACATCAGAATCTCGTTCTTCGGATGTTTATACAAGCAATATTTGCATATGGAATGCTGCGCGCTCTTTCGAAACATGCTACCAGGCGCCGTATTAGCCTCACAAAGCATACGATTTCGTAGTGGTATATGTATATCGTACTTCAAAGGAAAGAAACACCGCTGTTATGAAGAATACTCTCACGTACTGTTTATGCACCAGAATAAATAAATAACAAAATCATTAAAGTCTGAGTCGAATTTACTTTGTCAAACATCGTGAACAGTTAGCAGGAAACAGCACTTGTGGACGAAAGGAGCGAGAAGTTCGCACGCATGTACGGACAATCTTGCTCGCTGACTAACTCACTCACCCAACAGCGCTCACATCCAACTACTTTAATTAATCCTCGCGAGTCGTTCTTACTGATAGCAGGAAAGTTCTCGTAACTCTGTTAGCCTTGTGCTGGCATCCATTTATTCCACGACGCTTCCAACGACATGTTAGTCCTCGGCGTTATTTCGTCGTCAGTTTAGGCAGGCTCGTCATCTCCAACTTTGACGTCGCTATGAGACTGAGGAAAAAAAAAAAAAAACCTTTTTCCAACGTCACCCCCACTGGGTTTCGAAACCACGAATCGGGCGGGAGAGGCATGTAGGAGTGGGGTGCGCTCATTTAATGACTGCGCTAACTCGCAAGCAGTGACATGCGAATGCTGCGAGGTATTGTGCTCCACATACACATACATACGGCGAAAGCATCGACAGAGTCACTGCCCATAACGGCGTCCAATAGACAACGCCACATGGTTTTTACACAGTGCATCGCACGATTCCCATTGCCAAGCGCTCGATATGCCAGCGCTGCACATGGACAGAAAAAAAAAAAATATTCTGTTTAAACCTCAGTGCATCAACCTAGCTGCATTCTTGAACAACATCAGCTGAAGAAAAAGTTTTGGCCTCATATTTGAGTAATCCTCAGCCGTCACCTTAAAGACCACTCACCAAGTCTCATATAGAAGAAGCTTTTACCACAGCAACAACTTTGCCACAGACGGCTTAAACACTGAGTGAATTTCAGAAATGATATGAGAAATCTTTGTGTTTAAAGGTAATCTCAAATACCACGCTGGCGACACTTGGGTACGTTGCAGAACGTTGGCCTATCCTGACGGATTAAGAGGAAAAGTGCCAGCCCTTTTACTGGGGTGGAGATGGAAGACCAGTGAAGCTGTACTATGGTGTGAATTATGTAATTTCAATTATGACTATTAAAGTGTGATGGTGTAACTTATTATTTGAACTATTAAGAAAGAAATGTATATGATCCGGTGGTTTTCATTTATTTAGTGGCCATAGTGGCCATGGTCTTCTGGTCGCTATGATACACCTTCATAAAGTGTACGGCAACGGTAGGCACGTTCTTCATAAACACAACATCTGTACACGTCCGGTGTGTTGTAGTTGGTACCGTCGGTTCGTTCGACGTTCACACACGTTAACCCGAAGCGCCCGAGCATAAACGAAGTGAATCGCTTCCCATCAGGGCGTGCAATGTCAACGTTGAAGTCACCCGTCATTGCGATAAATGCTTCATCGTCGAACATAACCTGCTGCGTACACATTGCCGGCTCTGCTGTCGTTCGCGGCGTATTTGGCCAACGACCTCTTGTTCGACTAGGGCTTCCGAACCACTGGACGTGCGTACGTTCTGCTGCGTACGCTCTTTCGCTGCGTTTGCGCGCGCCCATTCGCGCTTCTGGGCACGCAGTCGCTCGTTGCGTTGTTCCTCCGAATGAACGGCACGCGGCCGTGACATCGCGAGTCGTAAGCGCAAATGATAAGAGCCCTGGCGCGATGTCCACGTCAAGGATCGGCTAAACGCCGTTGTCACACTTTTGTAAAGGGCAAGATATAGTCCGGCGTAACGCGCGCGCGCCGCCACGCGCGGCGCGGTTAAGCAACGCCGGTGAAAAGTGCACAATCTACAGTCCGGCGTCACGGCGTAGCCGGCGTGCCCAGCTGCGTCTGGCGCGCTCAGCGCCGCCGGCGCGGAGATAGAACATGTTCTATTTCACGCGGCTGCCGCTAGACCAGAATGCATTGCGCGCTGTAGGGGCAGTGGGAAGAAAGCAAAATGGCGGCTTGCGGCGCTCGTAGTGAAAGCGCGGCTGTGGCTTTTATCCGTGGACGATGACAACGCAAGTGAGGATGTATGCACATGTTTCGCTTCCGCTTTTCACGTAGCCGACGCACTAGCACTAGGACTGCGATCTTCTCTGGCTGTCAGGACAAGTTAACGCCATGCCGTGAAGGCAGTCAAACAGCACACGGAGCGAGACCTGTGTATAAGGTATTTTTTTGTGTTTGCGTATGTAAAAAATCACGATGTGCTTTCTTGTCGAACTTCTGTTTATATTTTATGCATGACTGGCCCCTAGGCAACTATGTATGTTGGTTGTCTGAAATAAAGTGTCTTCTCTTGTCAAAAAAAAAAGGTCACAGTTTCGCCCTAAGGGCGAAAGCAATGAATGCGATAGCAACACAGCAATGTCATACGAAGTAAGGTGAGCGGCTTTGGTAACAATATGAATTGTAGTAAACATGAGCTGATTAAGTAAGCAGGTGTGCTGCGGCGTAAGTAGACCGACATGAAGAGAGACTCGATGACCACGAGAAGGCGCGTGTGAAACGGTGGTGTTGATGAGAAACGCTTCCCGTGGGCAGCGCGTGCGAAGGGACACACCTGTAGCGCTGCACTGCCGATCCGGGCAGCATTACATGTGTAGCGTGCGTTGGAAAATGTGGCCCGACTATTACTAACTGAATGAACAAGCGTGGTGTGAGCGCGCACAAACAAACATGAATAGATCACACTGAATGACTGCAGACAACGACTGTCAAAACCCTGGCAGCAAGCCCATACGCTGCAGCGGGCGAAGGTACGTGCGGTCTATCGCTTCAACAGAAACTGAGCGGCGAATGCACAGTGCATAAAGGTCAGAGCCGTGTGGAGATAAGAAACGGTGCGGGCGAGCGACGAGCGCGGTTGTTGGCAGAGTAGAAGTGCGCCCCCCCCCCCCGCTCCCTCCGGCACTGGCTTCCCGCTTCCTTGCTTGCGCGTGGGAGAGATAAGAGACGGTGCGGGCGAGCGACGAGCGCGGTTGTTGGCAGAGTAGAAGTGCCCGCTAACTCCAGCGCTGGCTTCCCGCTTCCTTGCGTGCGCGTGGGAGATTGAGTGCGTTCGCTCTCCCTGATAGCGCGCGTCCCCGCACGCTTCCGCTCCGGCATACGGCGCGCGGTGCAGATTTTATCTATACGGAACCTTACGGCGACGCCGACGGCGACGCCGATGGCAGAAATCCGGTTGAAGTGTCCATATAATTGCTATCGCAATAAAAAAAAAGCGCGCAGCTCGGACGGCGCGGGCACATTCTGTCAGAAAGTGAGAATGCGCATGCGCCATGGGTCGCGCGGCCGTGAAGTTGCGCTCCCACACACAGAGATGGCGCTAGCCTCGCGCGGCGTGCGCGCCGAACTGTAGAGGAGGCAAATTTCTTCAACAGGCTGACGTGGCTGGCGTAGCGTATCCGACTTCGCCTGTCGCGGCTGGCGCGCCGAAAACGCTGGACTATATCTTGGCCTTTAGGGGAGAGGCGGGCGAGAGCCCGGAGAGAGTCGGCGGCACAGGCGGCCGAGGCCAGCAGGGCGGCGCGCATGCGCCGCAGTGGGAGAGTGTGTACACACACGCACAGTCATGCGTGGCAGCCCCCTATCTCTCCCCCGCCATCGGGCCGACGGACCGCGCCCTCCTCGCCTTCCTTCCATTTATCAGCGGCCCTGTCAATAGATGCACGCGGAGCAGCCGGAGGGGCGAGGGAAAGCACTCGCGTCTGCAGCCGAGGCGCCCCGCCTGCCTAGCCTCGCTAGCCTCACAGCAGGGCTCAACTGTAGTCGGGCGCAGCTTCCAGCTGTTGCGACGCCGGTTACTACAACCTCGGCCGGCGTTACTTCTAGGTAGCGTGGCGTTGCCGGCAGGCTGCAGGCGTCCGGTAGACCATGGCGACCAGGCAGGGGCGAGACAGACGATTTTTAGTGCTAAACTTGCACTGTTTATTTCATGGTTGGTGAAGGATAAAAAAAAAACGATGAGAATAATGAGAAAATACATTGCGGGGCCGCTTAAATAGGCCCGCTAAAATCGTAGGCGGGATTTCGCTCACGTCAACGTCACGTGACATATACTGAGTCTAGTCGGGGATTGGCGGCTGCTGCCTCTCTCCTAGGCGACGTTGCACGTGCTTGCCTCCCTATAGCGGCGACTCGAACATTGCGGGGCCGCTTAAATAGGCCCGCTAAAATCGTAGGCGGGATTTCGCTCACGTCAACGTCACGTGACATATACTGAGTCTAGTCGGGGATTGGCGGCTGCTGCCTCTCTCCTAGGCGACGTTGCACGTGCTTGCCTCCCCTAGCGGCGACTCGAGCCTCCTGAGTTGCACAGTTCGTGGAAGGTGGCCTTCCTCGCCTCATGGGGCGCACGCACACAAAGGGGCCAGTAATCACTGCGGGGCGCCCGCCAGATCGAGGACCACTCGAGACACCCATAGCAAATTAGGGATCCATCCTCCGTTTCGATTAGGCATGATCTTTCGATAATCATTTTTGCACGGGGTGTCAAACGTCAATCGTAACACAGCACGCTTGCCGCGCTAGCCTCGCAGCCGGGCCCAACTCTACTCAGGGGGGAACAAAGCACAAGGTCGACTGCAGTGTTGTACACGTTCCTCTAAAACAGGAACAAAAGATTGTTCCTCGTTCCTTCCAATCTTGGAACGAGTTCCCGTTGCAAGTTACTTTAACGCGAAAGGAACGCGTTCTAGTTACACTTCCAAAATTGGAACGTGTCGTTACATTGACGTTATATTTGTCTTTGTTTATTGAAATACACTACCGGGTAGTCCTGAGGCGAAATAAAGTGAGCTATTTAAAACACATCGAACTACGTGTATTATACGAAACTGAACATCGCCGGCGGCAGATTATCTGGAGATAAATCCAAAGAAGCGCTACCAGACCAATTGTTTTCAGGGAGCACTGGACATACTCCAGACACATCTAACTGCACCTTTGGTGCTCGTCTATTACAAGTGCAACGCATATGGCACTTTCCACTTCGGTCTTCAAATGCGCAGTCAGGATACTGCGCTTCAGATCTGCAAATATCTGCAAATAGAAAGTTGCTCACATGCACCAATCTCCTCCTGAGACCCTAACAGAACAACGGGACATAATCGCTGGTCAAGGAGGTTTTTATTGTGTACTGTTATGTCATGAGCTTAAAAAACAATTAAAATTTTTTGAATACCACGGATAGATGCCAAAATCTCAGTCTCCATGTAGGTGAAATAAAAAAATGACTATCTCCATCATCTCCTCATGTTAGCTGTCGCTAAAACTGTATTTCATTGTTTAAACGCTGAGATGCAGATGGAACAACGTGTAGTACATTGCCATGTTGTTTCCGCGTCCGGTATTTTCACGCAATCTCGGTGACTTCAAAACACGCCTCGAATTTCCTTTCGGCCGTTTGAGATGACACAGAGGTCTACACCAATTTATTGTGAAATTTCTCGAAAGCGGATGGCAAGAATATGAGTAAACCACTTTACAGTTACACATGCACCGTGCTTCATACCCAGAGTGAATATTTTGCGTAATCACGTCTGCGTGAATTTCGAAAAAAAATTTGTAATGCAATGTACAATGTATTGTACAAGAGGTCTTAGGAGGACATAATTAAATTTCTTGCGCAAGAAACCGCTTCGAAAGAAACAATGTACAAGTGCTTAGTGAACGCTGATTTAATATTACAGTATGAGTGGAAAGAAATGTCCAGAATACATATTCGCAATTTAGTAAAGGCCTTTGTTTGAACTCAGCAGGAGTTACATATGGGTGTTGATGTCCGACAGACCAGCATGGAGGGAGCGTCACGTGACGATCTTGAAGCCTAGTCATAAAAAAAAATATAACGGAGAACTCACGAAAGAAAATGCACCATAGTCACGTGACAGGCAAGCGATAGTTCTTTGCGCCTCCCACGGTCGCCCATCCGCCCTGCATGATGTGCTGCGCAACGTTTATAGATACTTTTTCAAGTATCTATAAACGTTGGTGCTGCGTACGTGCGTGTGTCTGTTCAATGCTGTGGAACGTTTACAGAAGGAACGCCGTTCCCTCTGCCGTTCCTTCGTAAACCTAACGAGTTACCGTTACAGTTCCACCGACCCTTAAGAACGGTGGCGTTCCTCCGTTCCTCCCAAAAGGGAACGGAGGAACGCCGTTCCGTACAACACTGGTCGACTGGCGCAAGAGAAGAGAGATAGCGGGGGCCCAGCCGGCCGGGAGGAAGGAGGGGCCGTGCGCTCAAAAAAATGACAACATATGCACGAAGTGAATGATGATGAGTGGGCGAAGCACCGGGGGATCATTCGGGTAAACCCCAGCTACGAACGAGAGATAAACAGAGCGCGCGTCGGGAACGAGAGAGAAAATAACACCATCTTCCCGTAGGGGAACCTTGAATAGTATGCGAACCAGCCATGGGGTCCACTCAAGGTAGTTTTATCAGCTGTATAAACTTGTCGACGCCGTCGGCGTTTTGCCCGCGTTCGCACCGTACGCGCGCAAAGTGGAACCGGAACCGGAAGTGGAACCGGAAGTGGAACCGGAAGTGGAACCGGAACCGGAACCCCATCTAGTGAACACTTCATAAAACTACAGGTGGCTACATACTACTACTGCTACTACTACAGAGGAGGGAACGACCCACAACCTAAGGAGCTTCGCCCCTAAAAGACGACGACTCTCGAGCCAATGCTGCTGATGATAGTTTTTTTTCTACACACGGACGCAATCGTCAGAGACTGAGCCTTTAACAGCTTCGCTGTAAATATACGGATGCTTCATCAAGTTTTATAGAGTGAATACATAGCAACATCCCCGTGACGACACACACAATAAAATATAGTAGACATAATAAACGATGATTGTCAGAAGGAAGCATATTCAGATAGCAAAAATGGTACAGCATACTAAAATGTTTGACAGAATCCAGAAAAATATTAGCGCAAGCCATTGGGCAAATAGTTGCGGCCATAAATAATGTTTCTTAATACTGTACATTTGCTCGAAAATAAAAAAGTGGGCAGCTTGCATTAGTGGTGCAAGGCTGGAGTAAACAGCGGAGCTGGTGATCGACCTAGCTTCTTCCAGGTTTCACTAGGTTTGGCTAAGTTTTGCTAGGAAATACTAAGCGCTGCTAGGCACGGTATTCCGAATCGGCTCGGCGCCAACGTGCAGATTCTAGCTTGGCCGCGCGGCGCGCTTCAAGACGAGCGCCTTCTTCGGGAGTCCGGATCTTCTTTGGTCATCCCATGTCAAGGCTACATGTACTCGTCACAGAGTCAACGAGAGTTGTGCCGCCGTCGCGGCGGCTCCGAGCTTTATCTCCACGGTGACGTCACGGCCAAGCTGCGCCTCCACACTTGCCGGGGCGTGGCTGGTCGAAACGTGCCAAGCTGCTGCCAACGCCGCCCGCGTTTCCCCGGTGCGAAGGCGGGAAACGGGGAAACGCGGGCGGCGTCGGCAGCAGCTCGTTGCCTCGCTGGTGCTGCTACAATTTCTTGCTCTATCTCGCTCTCATTTTCTCTTTCCCTCTCCCGAGAATTGCGCGTGCCGCGCGCATGCTCTCCTTCCCTCTCCTTAACGTCCCAGGTCAAGGCCACATGTGCACGGCACAGAGAGGAGGCGAAGCACATGCCGCTTCGCGAGGTGGTTGCTAGGCAACGCAGTGACGTCATAGCTCGGCGAGGTTTTGCAGCAGCAGGCGGCACTTTTTAAGGTTAGCTCGAACAGCTTCGCTTTAAAAGATCTGACCTACTCAGACACGATGAATCTGAGAGTGCTAGTGTATTCGTGGTATTTCGAATTCCTCAGCAAGTATTGAAACACCATAAACAAAGGAGGTTACGCATGTCACAAGTAAGATTTATCATAAAACGACTTTAAGTAATATAGCATAATTTATTATTATTTAAATATTGCTTCAAATATTTTGTTTTCATCATATCATTGGTTCAAATTTTTGCATTACTCAATTTTGACCTCACCCTGCATCATTGTGCAGTGCGGTAAAACCAGATGTGCGCACCTGTCAATGCTGATGGCTGGGCGGCACGAACTGAACCTTCAGTTGTGCTTCCGCCACGCGCTCCTTTGTTCGCGTTTCATTTGACGCAGATAGCAGGTGCTGCTCCGGCTCCAAGGCAGACAATCGTGGAAAGGCACTTCTCATTGATATGCTCTACTGCCGCCCTTATCAAAACATCCAGGCCATCTGCTCTCTTAAGCCCACAAAAACATTCCGCATGACTGGACTGGACTGTACAAACTTTATCCGCATGAGATTGAAAAGTTTTTTTCTGCAATGCATCATCCAACGTAGAGCAGCAAAAAAGAAGAAAGACACCAACGTTAGCAAAGAATACATGAAGTAAACCTTCGCGTTCGAGTTTTCCTTCGAAAATTCTCTGTTTTACCGTCACGAAATATGCAAAGGTGGCTTTTTCATATACAGCACCGACACTGCAATTACCCGGAGAGCCCTTTCTACAGTGTAGAATGGTGCAGACAGCTCGTTTAGCACTATATATAGTGCGAGCGCAAGTTGGAAAACCATCCACATCATTAAAAGAAAACATAAAATGTATACACGTACTTTGCATATCCTTGCTGGTAGACATAGTTGCTAAGAACTGTAGTGACTGTAATAGTTGTGATTCTGAGCCTTTTGCGTTCCATTGTGGATTACTGGATGGCGGCGAAGAAATTAAATTTGAAAAAGAAAATCAGGAGTAGCGAACTGCAGGGCATCTCACATTTCTCGTATTTAGCAGTGCTAACAGTCGGGTACGCCGCCATGCTTTCTACGGGCAAGTTAGATGTGTGGGAAAGCCTGCGTGCGTAATTTCGCTTATTGTTCATTTGTCCATGTTGCACGGCGTTTATCGAATTTGTAATGAACAACAAACGGAACTGAGAGTTACAAAGCAGACGAAGCATCTCCGTACACGAAATGCCATCGTTCAGGAGGACCGAAATGTCGAAACGCTATTTCGGACAAACCCGTGTGGTCAACCGGGTAGAGTGTTCCAATTTTCTGGAGCTCTCGATGCGAGCTTCCTCCTTTAGAGGTTCCAGGAGCAGCAAGAAGACCGCACGGTTCGCCCGAAGGGCCTATTAGTTTCCCGGAATTCATTGAAGCGCGAGGCCATGTTTATTCCGTTACATTCTTTCCTGCGGGAGCTAGGTGGAGCCGTAGAAGCGCTCGTTTAGCGGATCGCTGCTTATCTTGGAATACGTGACCGACGTCACGCCAGTCCGTTGAGTAGACAGACTAGCTTTCAGAACCGCTCAGTGGAAAAGCGTGTGGCTCAGAGCCTGTTTGGTCATCAAAGGTGTTGAGCTTGCAGAACAGCGCCGGTAATGCGATCAACATTCAATCAGTGTAGTGACACACCTTATTTCTGAAGTGACATTTATTTACCATCTGTAGTGGTCATTCGGACAGATGTAGGTGCACGTTAAAGAACCCCACGGGGTCCAGATTTCCGGAGTCCCCCACTACGGCGTGCCTCATAATCAGAACTGGTTTTGTAACGTAAAACCCCATAACTTAACTTCAGTCTCTTTGGCTATATGCGAGATACTCCGCTGTCATGCGACTCTGCTACAGCAATCGCTTGCTAAGGTTGTTCATGAGGATGGCAACGTCACGACGACTGTATGATGCCGAGGCAGTGACGCCGCTTGAATGACATACAAGGAATGAAGTCGATGAACGGACAAAGGTGGCATGACGGCAATGAGATGATGTCGATGCTATAATGACAATAGCATGACGACGATCGCATGAGGAAAATGGGCTGACAACGTGTATATGACGATAGTGGCGTGACGACAGTGTTTGGACGACAACCGCAATACGAACCCGGAATAAGGATGAACACGAAGCTGGAAGAGTACGATGGCATTACGATGTCGGTATTTCCAACATAACGTATGTATTTCCAACATAACGGCCAAGAATGAGTGACGTCGATAGACCGAAAGAGGCGACATGGCGAAGACGGCATGCGGACAGTGGAAGTACGTTACTAAAGAGTTGACGATGGTAAAACGACAGCGTGACGAGCATGACATGAAAGCAATGGCGTGACGGCGACTGAGTGACGACAATGGCGGGACGCTGACGGCACTACCAGAGTCGGATGTCGAACTTATAATGACGACGATTGGGGAACGACCGTGACGACATCACTACAACGCTATGACAACGAACGCACGACGATGACCGTATCACGACTATGGTATGCCAGCGGTATAGTGGTAATGGGATTACGACGAGTGTACGGCGGCAATAAAACTTTGTCGCGAGGCCCGTATGATAACCGCGGCGTGACGACATCGGGAGGACGAAGCTGGAGTGACGACGATTGCACGACCACGACGGCATGGCGGTGACGGTATGAGAAGGGCCGATGCAGGACGGCGACTGCCTGCTGGCGACGACGCAATGACAAAACCAGCGGTGGCCTAATAATAATTGAATGACGAAAGGAACATTTTCAATAGAATGACCAGCAATTAGTGACAATGCAATGGGCACGACGGTATCATTACTACGAGTCTCCGGGCGGCCGTTGCGTAAGGCGGGGCCACAGTCCGGCCTGCGCGTTGTTTTCTCGGCTTAGTTCGCGTTGATGCGAGAGGCAACGCGAAAGTCTATTCGCTCACTGCTGCTGCCATTCTTCCTCACTCCAGCGCTCTCAGAGCGAGTTACCCCGGTAGCTTGTCGTCTGGGTGACACGAGGTTCGCAGATATAAAATTGTGTTAGACAGGCGACAAAAATAACTTTTCAAGTGCGAAGTTCTTAACCTATGCCTCCTGGTAGTTTAATAATTGAAAAGGGCTTACATCAAAGGCCTCATTGATATCCCAGGATAAAGCGAAGCAAAAATCTTTTCTTAAGCGTGGATGTAATTTTACCAGAAAAAGAATCTCAAAGCAAGAAAACTTGTCAAAGAAGGAGGGGAAGTATAGACGAAATAGGCATAGGCCTGTTTTTTTTTTTTTCAATTACATCCTTTGTCCTCCTTTGTGAAGCGGTTTGAATAATGTAGTTTTTTTTTTTGGTTTTTCAAGCACATAAGTACTGTCCCAAAACCCACTCAGCATGAAAAGTAGAGTGCCTGAAATAGCCCTTAAGTTTCTTTGCAGCATGAGCGCTTAAAGCCCCTAAATACCGGGTGGTTTGTTCTGTCTGAAGCTGAAAATAATCCTACGTAGATGATGTTCCGACAGCTTCGGTAGGAAGACGGAGTCAGATACAGATTTTTGTAGCGTTCAGTCCAGCTCATGGGAAACGTAAGACGCTCCATCAGACGAACGATCAAAGGGACGGTTACAGTTGTTAGTGGTTGTTGTGGAGTCGTTTCGCGAAGAATACAGCAACAAAGTTCAGGTCTGTTTTACCTCGAAGGCGATCTTTTCAATTTCTAGATTTCTAGATTCTAGATTTATCATGGAGAGATGAAATTGCTGAAAGAATACTGTCGGTTTGAAGATATATTATGGGCGACTACTTTGTTTCTAGCTGCTGTGTACTGGGCGCGTACTGTTAGATTTTGGGGGAACGTTTAGAACGTTTCCACAACACATCCCTTTCTGCTATGGCACAACTTACGTTAGCATTTATCGAGTTATGATTCGCTTAGCGTTTTCGTGGTACAGTTCTTATGCAACGTTTTCAAATAATTTTACTTATTCACAAAAGCAGTCGCCGTCGACATGTGCAGCCTTTCACTTTATTTACGCTGACCAATCAAATACACTAATTAGGCCTTCTAGCTTGCGCTGGTGTATTCAACAAATTTTAAAAACATTGTTAGGCAAGTCATCTGAGGATCGAAGCTCGTGTTGATAGTGGCACTGACGACGCAGAGCGTCAAGGCACAAAATTATGACCTGGCAAACGGTGTGTTATGACTCAATCAATCAATAAATCAATCAACCAATAATTCATTTGTCATGTCCAGGAACAACAGTAAAGTCATAGCGCTGGCTGCACGCATACATTAAAAAACAAAATAATAATAGTAATATATTATTAGTAATAATGCCTGCTCTGTCACTAATCAGGCGCGGTTAATGAGTCCTCGTGCAACACGATGGACAGACTCGTTAAAGTTGGGAGTGGCGGCGGATTCGCACTCTGTATTGGCTGGGATCCAGATGATTTCCTTGTCGAAAAATTCCTCAGATGATGTGAGTTTAGTTTTGTTGTTTAGAATTCTTGCAGCTTATGGTTTTTCAGTTTTTTTTCTTTAGTAATGGTTGGCAATACAACCAACCAATAACTATTTATTCCAACGGCTACCTCACTCATTATTTTTGTTGATAACCACGCCACAGGAAATAGAGAGCATTACTCGAAACTTGAAAGCAACCAGCGCAGGTCTTCATATTGTGCGATCAAATCACGTCAAACTAATTGCAGACCTAATGTCAGAGGTTCTCGCAATTCTTATTAAACTCATGTTTAAAACTAGAACTTCCCCAGAAGAACTAAACGAGGCAGAATTACTCCAGTACTCAAAAAGGGTGACCGTGCATTGATTAGTAATTCTATACACCAATATGCATTCTACCCTTTCTGAGCAAAGTTATCGAACGGCTAGTAGAAAAGCGGGGCCTAATTACGTTTCTAAATTTAGTATTGGTTCACCATTCTAAATCGGCTTCCGCAAGGTCAGTTCAACCGAACTTGCAGTCATCGCCCTACCTGAATCAATAAAGATGGACATTGATAGGGGCATGAATGCTCAATGAGTGCTCGTGGATATTACTAGAGCCTTCGACAATATTAATCACCGCAACTTATTCTCTAAACTTGAGCCCATCGGAATAACAGGTCTTGCTCTTTTATACAAAATTACTTAACAGGTAGAACAAGAATTAGGGATGCTCTTCCTAAATCAACGATAACAAACATTGGGGTACCATATAAGTATCCATACTTGGCCTACTTTTGTTTTAATATATCTTAATGACTTACCTAATTGCCTGCTTTCTTCGAAGTGCATTCTTTATGCAGATTAGACAATTATCTTTAACTCCGACAATTTTGTAACCAACTTAGTTTCTAAACCTAATGCTGACTTAAGCAACATGATAACTTGGTGCGATATTAACCAACTCGATATAAACCCGACTAAAACTAAATGGATTTTATTCACGTCCCACCAGCGCTCATCAGTATACATTCCTCCGCACTATCTTGGTAATAATGTTATCGCCCTTAGTGCTCCCAGTAATTATTTGGGTGGAGAACTTGATTTTAATCTTAAATTTGATCAACACATAAACTACGTTAGACCGAAGGCAACCTACGGAATAAGGGCACTTTTAAAAGCTCGGTATGTATTCAGCCATAAAACACCACTCTCTTTATGCTACTCATTTATCCATTCACATAATAACTATTGCGATGCGTGCTGGGTGAAAACGTATACTACTCACAATCATTACAAGTCTTGCGAAACCAGGCTGTTAGAATAATATGTTTTAGTCCTAAATATTGCAATGCCAAACAGTTACTACGTAAGTATACTCGTAGCATTATCGCTATTGACCAACTTATTAACTTCAATCTTTATGCATTTTTATACGGACGACTAGAGAACTCTCACCGCAACAGTCTTATACCGATCGACTCTTGTCTACCGAATACTAATCTTACGCGATTTACATTAAACAATAATTTCACCTTTTCCCAAGGTATCCACAATAATGTTAAGCAGAGTGTCCATTTTTCGCCCGTTTTCTTCTGGAATCCACTGCCACCTAAATCATCTGAATTTATAAGAGAACTGAAAGAAGAACATATTTTATCATCTGCAACCACTTATTTACGTCTATTTCCCCTTTTCTCCCTCCAACTGTACACTTTGTCAACACTTACGCTAAACGAATGGCGTTCTGGTTAGTTCTACCTCTGTTGCTGTAATTTGTTGTAATTACTCGAATGTAAAAAATATTATTTCTTTTTCTATATAGTATATTACCTCTGCTTAAATGCTGCACGTAATAACTGTTGTACTTGCATGTTTGTAGCTGATCTGTATTCGTACTGTGCTAAACCATGTACTGAAGAGCACTGTATTATGTTTGCTATTTTCAATTTCTTCTTTAATTGTTGCAACTGTACTTAAACGCGGTACAGGAGGTCCAATTACAGGCTTATACCTCGGGACCTCCGCCTGTATAATACTTCTTTTTAGTGTATCTTGTTTAATAATACTAAAATCTCATTTATTCATGCTGCCAGACCTCGAGAAATTAGTAAAGTTCCAATTCACTGCATGTCGGTAATCGGTTACTAATTGCGGAGTTGAAGGCCTTCAAGTTTTGTAACAAATACATTGGCTCACTAATTCTGTTGAATGTAGTCTTTATTTCTCTTTAGTTATTTAAATATTACCTTGCTACTTATAAACGCTATTTGGTTATGATAAAAGCAATTTCTATAAAATGAAGTAGTGCGCATAGTTTTCTCATTAAAAAATTTCGAAACTGTGTTGTTGCAGAACGTGTTATCAAACACCATGAGCACCAAAACTTCCACAATTATAAAAAAAAACAACAACACAAAGTATGACATTATAATTAGTAGCAAAACGTTAAATCGGAGTCAGTAAAAATAAGCGGTTCATCCAACAGAATTATTAGGAACGTGTTCGGTGATTCAGGAACGAATAAACAAATGTGACTGATTGCACATAAAAGAGAAATTTATGCACTAGTAGTCCTGTATCGATGAACAATTGGGCAGTGCCTTTCCTTTCGCATTTTTAGCTCACTAGATTGAGCTTAAACTATTGTATTGCGACGAAAATTTTCGCTTAAATTGCCTTAACGAGCTTTGGGAGAGAGCCTTGGCCAGCTCCGACCTCGAGGATCAGCAACGGCTGATTGCGAGGGCCCAAGATGCGGCCCGAGCTCAAGGTATTGTGGAATGAGGGCGCCTCTCCAAAGCTGCATTTAGCTAATAAATATATTTATTCTCTCTCTCTTTCGCCTTAACGAGATTCACATTTGGGAGAGAGCATTGGCCAGCTCCGACATCACGGATCAGCAACGGCTGATTGAGAGGGCCCAAGATGCGGTCCGAGCTCAAGGCATTCTGGAATGAGGACGCCTCTCCAAAGCTGCATTTAACTAATAAAGATGTTTATTTTGTCTCTCTCCCTCTCGCCTTTACGAGATTCACATTTCTGGGGCAAAAAAAAGTACAATTTTAGGCAAAATGCAGAGCTAGCGTGTAAAAAAATATAATAAATAATGAAAAAACTGTTCCCGTTCCCGTTTTTTTCTTTTCTTTATTATCGCATGGGCTAGTCTGAACTGTTACGTTGCGTAAGTGCCTCAGCCAGGGAAAAGGAATTTTGACAGGGCGTTGCAACTATATCGCAAAACATGTATTCGGCGCGATAAAGAGCAGGGTCTTGCGAGGTCCTCAGGTTGTCAATTCTTTCTTCTACAGCTGTCATGTGCATACCTTAAGTGACATTTCCGTGCTAAGCCTGTCTCATTTTACATATTCGCCCAGTGGTGGGGAGTTATTCTCGTGTGATCCAGAGTAATATTAGCATAGTTTCTGCCTACGTCAAACTAATCTAACGTCAAGCGTCTAACTAATGAACGGAAAATGATCGAGTAAACATCATTGGTTTCCCCAAATGGAGCCCGTACATCGGGACATAGGCGCAAGTCTGACTGGCCATCGGTATTGTGCGCGCTTAAGTGACTTCTCGTGCTGTCTGAGTGCTCAGTACCTTTCCAAGCAGGCAAAAAGAAGAAAATAACAGAAAGAAATGTACTCCAACAACCGATCGCGTTTGAATTCGTTCGCTTCTGTTCTTCCCGTGTTCTTATACACTTTTGTTCGTATATAGTTATGTTCTTATACACTTCTGTTGTTATGAACTTCTGCTCTTAGGGGCCGTCAGCTGCTAACAAGAATATGTTATTATAATACCGTCGACAGATTCTCAAGAGAGGAGCCGCCACAAGAAAGACGATCAAGTGCGTGGGTTCTTGGGGCGAGCGAGTGTCTCTGCCTGGAGACCTGGCTCCAGCGTAAATACAGGGTAAATAGTCTCTTTTGTCTGGGCCTTCCCACACATGACAATACCAGCAAAAGCTGCCGCTCACTGCAAGCCTGTTTCGCTAACGCGTTTCTAATGGTCCCGTGCCACTCCGCTTGTGCTACATGTACTCAGCTCGACGTCTTCCATCGCGATCAGGCCAGGTGTTTCATCTTCGATTAGGCGAAACAGGACGTGTCAGGCTCGGAGCACACTCAGGAAGTTCTGACGGCGTAGCATTTGGCAGGGTCCGGCTCTCTTCTGATTCCGTGTCCACGGTTCACGCTCCTTCATCCACATACTATATCCCATCTGACTTTTCTCTTTGGGCTGCCGTATTGTGATCTGACGTCTTCTGATGTGATTGCTTGACTTCGCTGCGATGTATGTCGCTCGTGCTTGACTCTAGACGTGTATAAGAAAGTGAGTTTTGGTGTGTTGGGTGTTGTCGTCGCTTTGTTGTCTTCAGCTCACTGTACCAAGCGCCTCAGCTGGTAGCTTGCGTATTCTTCTTAGCTGCTTCGGTACAAAGGCGGAAGCGTCTAGAATCTTTAGGGCCATACCACTTTAGAACTACAATTGATTTCGCTATTCAGCACCGCCATCTCTGGTGCTGCATTCAGTCGGCTACCATGGGAATGACGCTTAGTGAATTGATTTGCCTGACCTGTGTCCTCATGGCTGCATATGTTCTCGTGGCTTTGTTTACTATGATTTATTACACATTTATTGGCATACATTTGGAAACAATTCTACCTTTCGAAACGCAGAAGGAAATAAGACTGCTTGCAAGCGCATAACCAGTGCGAATTGTGGAATTTACATCGCACTGTTATCTAAAGAATATAAATTTGTAAAGTCACGAAGCGGCTCGAAGCCTTAAGAATGGCGTTTATACAAAACAATGCAATAAACATCACTACCATGCAATCTGAATCGTAATGCTTGAAGTTCCCGTAGACGCTTGTGCCAAAGTTCCCTCTTGTATTTTTTTGCAGGAAACTATCAGTTCTGCTGCGCTGGTTTGGCTCGCCTGATCGGACCCTTTGATTCAGGTCGAGATATGCGCGACTGTGCTATAAATGAGCAAAGCGACTCGTCAAATAGACCACTGAAAAAGCTAATCAGAAGACAGTTGGCGGTGTGCGAAATACCTGTTACAGTGAAATACCTGTTACAGCTTGCAACAGCTCCTTAGAAATTTCTGTTACTCGAGCGCGTTGACGCTTCGTCAGGGGATTCTGTGATTGCATGAGAGGCGAAAATGTGTTTTTAGTGTTTTTCCATAAGTTCCGAGATACTTCAATGCGGTCGTTTCATAATCCGGATAGCTATTTTCATTTGAAAGTGTCTTTCTTTAGGCCGACTTTTATTGCATTCGAACTTTGTGGGCCGCACTTTCGCAATCTTTCCAGGAAAAATGTTCAATACTGTAGTCTCTCAAGGTAGTCACCAACAAGCACAATTTATGCGAAGGGACGTAGGGTATAGTTTGCGAAGCCTTTGCGAACCGACTATTCCGCAATCTGGCTTTGCACAATTCGTGAAGCATGGCCGTTCTTTTTTCTTCTTTTATTGGAACCTGCTAATTGCATAATAATGCTTTGGGTATGGACCTACTAATTTAACTAAGAAAGGACCTACTTATTGTATTATTAGCCAGTGCCCCTGGAATGGCTGACGCTTTGGCGATTGAAGCTGGTCTTTGAACAAAAAATTAGCAGACTACGGGCTTCGGTTCGAGCTTGAAGCACAAGAGGGACGACGTCTAAACGAAAGCAAAATTCTTCCCTAACGTTTTGAGCTTGATCTTATTTGGAGGATTCGTGTACGACCTTCGAGCGACCGGCCGTTCTGAGGCCAGCGAAATCACAGGGCTTCCAGCTTGAACTACGAAATTATACGGCCCAGTGTTGTCCGTCTGCGGTGCAGCAGTTTGTGTTTAATTCACTCTGACAAAAGTAAACAGTGCAAGAGCAAGAAATCCAAATCAAAGGGAAAGACACACACACAGAGAGAGAGAGAGAGAGAGAGAGAGAGAGAGAGAGTTACGTTATGATGAAATGTTGATGGCTTAGCCTGAATACGTGTTTCGGCTAACCACTCAGAGAGATAGAGAGGGAGAGCAAAGAGAGGAAAGGCAGGGAGGTCAACCAGAAGTGCGTCCGGTTTGCTACCCTACACTAGGAGTAAGGAAAAGGGGGAATAGAAAGAGGGACATAGGGAGAGAGTGAGTACTGAGTACACGTGGGACGATGTATATAGGGACACTATAAGCGGTCTCTTAAACCGGTGCACTTCAAATACTGTACTAATGCACGCATCGTTTTTGTGCCCGGGACGGGTGTAGCCACGGTCCAAGCCACACGGCATCGGGGAAAGACAATGGGAGTAAAAGGATAGAGCGGTAAAAATGTTCACGGTGAGAGTTTAAATGTTTGGGTGAACTAAATGAACAGTGAAAACATATTGAAAGTCTCAAATCCGGAATACATTCGCGAAAGAATTTGACGATATCATTTAAGGCGTCCCACCGACGTCGTTGAGCGTCCGCCCTAGGTGCCAATAAAACCGTTGCGTATAAATATTGATTATTGACTGGAAAACAGGGCGAAAACGAGTGCACGTATAGAAAATGCAATGGTCTGCTCCATCATTACAAAAAAAGCTTCCATGCATTAATAATGAACGTGAGCTAGATCTCTTTGAAAAAGCGCGCAAATTGTGCGCGTTAGAAATCAATTGCTCAGTAAAGACTGAGTGTAAACTTGACGACTAGCACACGAAAAATGGCAGACTTTATGTTGCACCGAGATGTGAATGAAGACGTTCCACGAGAAGGATATGTCGGACATTTAGCCTATAATACTTTTTCCCTCTGTGCTCAGAGCAGGTTTCAAATTACAAAAAAAAAAAAAGTAAAATAAGAATGTCGCGTGCGTTTAGTGTGCCACGATTGTCGGACGTCTTTTGCAAGAGAGTCAAACAGCCTGAATGCGAGCCATTTGATAAATGGAGTAAAATATGACCACAACTGTTTATGTTAAGATATCTTGCATTCGCGGAGGGTTGTACAAGATCTGTATTCTTTTCACGTTATCATTGTTCAGGTGTCTGATGAAAGGTTATGTCTTCAAAGCAAGATGCAGCGCGCTGCAGAAAAGTAAAATAATAGGATCGTGGTTTGTTTTGTAGAATGTTAAATTCCTTTCCAACGATGTCCTTCCTGGAATACTATCGTCAAGGGGTGTCCTGTTGCCGGATTCAAGTGGTGGGTAGCTCGAGCTTCCCTGAAGACTTGTGAACACTGTGTTATGCAAGGGCGCGAATCGAGGATTGCGTGAAAATCGAGGCCATCAAGTCACAATGAAGCTTCCCGGCGCCTCCGGAGAGATGGCAAAGTAATCGTAAAAGGTGACTTTGTGTTCTTTACGTCTTCCATCTTCCGACAAGGGTCCCCGAATCGCGTGCGAACGCAAGTTGCAAATTTTCTAAAAAAATGTAAAGCCTGTGGCGCAAAAGATAACACACAAGAGCTGTCTCTGGCGTCCTGGTCTTGAGGGGTGTTGGTGATGGATCTGCTCGGTGGAAACAAAGAGAGATGACGTCACCGTTTTCTGAGCCTTGCCATACTCACAGATTACTGACATGACATTTTAAACTTGTCCTTTCCTTTTTATGTCTTGCTTTTAACTGTGGTCCACACTGGGAAAGTATTTCCGCGCTTGCCGACAGAGGCAAGAGGAAGACTTAGACATCATGGTGCACTGGCGTCAACAGTTTATCATCTTTGAAATTTTAGAGTTTGTAGTTACACGACAACGATACTTCCCAGACAACCGTTTCTATTCGTTTCCTCACGATGTACTAGAAGGCGGCCATCCTCGGTTTTTAACTCAGACATTGTAATCCTTCATACAAATACCTTCTGGTGTGTGCAATATACTTGCTTCCACGTCACAACGGTACTTCAGAGTCAATGGCTCTTGCGCATTCGATGAACTGGTTTGGCTGCCTCTTCGAGCCAACAGGTAGTCGTGCGGTATGGGCCAGTCAACCGGCACACCTCGACCAGTTTGTCCGGTGCGGAGAAAGCTGCTTTTGCATACACTCTATTAGGAATTTTCATAAAACGCTGCGCCTTCGGATGCAAGTACGGCATCGTGACATACTATTGCTTACTGGAGCACTTTTCAGGAGCTTTACTTTCAGTGTTTGTTTCTGCAAGAGACTTCTTCAGGCAGGCCTCTGCTGCAGACGCCTGCAAGGCAATCGGGTATTAAGCTGAACACAACCGTTCGGACAGATTCTCTCCCACTTCGATGTCGCTCAAGTATCTGCGTAAGGTTAGAACGAGTCAATGATTAACAAAACGATAAGTACAATACAAAAATATTAAAAGACAATTGCAGGATGGCAAAACATACCAGAAAGTGAATGGAGTCCATAATGACGATTCACATACAGTGCTCTGGTCACAGAACGTGCTGTAAAAATTATAAGGAACCAATCCCCCTTGCTATTCAAGAATGCGTTTAGCATGATTTGGGAGTTTGTTATTTCCGGCGCCTTGTTGCGTTTGTGGGTTATGGCTAGCGCTACCCTTTCAGTCCTTACTAGTACGCGGGAGCCAACTGGTACTTGGAGCGCTACTTCCTCAAAGACTTGTTGGGAATCCCGTGCAGGGTATATGCCACCAAAGGCGTCGCATCCCAAGCGAAAGCGTCTGCGTCTTCGACTAGAGGCACAGCGTCTCAAAGACATCTCTGCAAAACACTAGCTGTCACTAGCTGTGAAAAAAAAGCTAGAATGCTCTCCTTACCACCGTGTCATCGTGCGGTGTACCGCACGTACCGCCGGTATCACCGCGAGGTGGCATATCACCACCGTGCAGTTTTTAGCGCAGTGTTAGACCGCATTATCATCGGTATCGGCCCACTAAAACTCCAAGACACGAAACATCGCTGTTAGGTCCCAGGCAAAGCTAAACACTTTAAATATATTCGTTATACGAGAAAAAAGGAAAATGCTACGTAAGTAAATCAACAGCCAGATACAGACAGAAAAAATCGATTGCGAACCCCGTTCAGAGTTGTCTAGATGGTCACAGAGGATAGCAACGGTCCGCTCATTGATAGTCTGACTACGCGAGACAACTCTTCATTCCCGGCAACAATTAGGCAATGTGCCAGCGTCTCGTGAATAATTTATAGTATCAACACTGACCCCGTAAGGAAAACCTTCTAATGTAATCAGGGGCGTTCAGTGTAGTTATTGATTTGAGCGAGCAAAATTTAGTCAGCTAGTATTAGTCTGCGTGTTACTGCTCACCTGCTTCTCATTTCAGCTTTACTAGAAATCTGGGAGCTAACAACTTTTGGAAGTATATTCCCACCACCGCCTGTTTGGTATCGAGTAGCAGAAGCGCTCTCATGCATAAGCAGTAGTTAACAGCAAAGCGGCAGTCCTAGGTTTGGGCGCATGCAATAAAACACGCAGCAAATAAAAACTCCACTAAATCATTTCTCTAAGGATCTAGCTTAACCACGTATAAACGACCTGGTGCATGCCTCGAGAAACAATTATACGCTTTTAATAACAGTTTCGCACGAAATGTACCCCGTTTTCGAAAGTGAAAATGTTACAGATTGGATTACAGTATTTCCTGAATGCGGCCAGGCGCCATTCCACATACTGGGAGCGTTTCCTCATAAGCAGCAAATTGCACAAGACACATCTGCTTACAAAAAAGGCCTTCCCGCATTCATTTAGCTATAATAAGCTGCGACGTAACCGATAGCGATAAACCTATCGGTATCGGTATCGGAGAGACACAATCTCTCCAATGCTATTCACTGCATGCTTAGAAGTTCGACAGTTTTAGTAATGCGTACATTGCGCACGTAAGAGTGATACGTTTTGCATAGTGCACATGTGCAGAACGCAACACGAACAGTTCGTTTGCGCATATGACCGCCGCGTGCGCACTCGTCCTGTTCTTGCGCGGGTAAGTGGGGGGGGAGCACACGTGCTGCTCTCGTAGTTCTAGTTTCATCGCATATGCGCGAAACTCTTCATCTCGCAAAATGGCGGCTACCGTGTCGTAATCTGGCTAGGGATCTGGTTAGCACGTTCGGATTGGCTTGGCTTGACTGCAGACAACAAGCGATTTTATTTTTGTCTTCCAGATGGCGCAGCAGTTTTACCTACGTGAGAAACCCCATGTACTCAACGCTTTGTCATGTCACGTGCTGCCATGTTGAGCAGGACGCTTGCGTGCTGGCGCACTACTCAAACTCTCTTATGTTCTCTACGTTCGGCACATGAGCATTTTCGATCACGCAAGGTCTTCACGTACGCACGTGCAGCTAACTGCAGTTTGAGTGTAGCCATCACGTGCACGTAGCCGCGCATGCGCGCTCAACTCTGTGAGCTACGCCAGCAAAATGAAACGTTTCTGAACTAAATGAAGCAGAGGTAGGGCCGAAGGATACATCTCGTTTCGACGTGACCGGACTACGTCAATAACAGCGTTCGCTTTAGCTTTGTCTACTCAAGCGAGGCTGCCGTCGCGAGGAGACAAACGCAGGCAGCGAGACGCGCACGTTCAACTTCGTTGACACTTCTGTGTGTCGCAGCGGCTGTAGCGCAAATGGGTCACAGGAAACTTTAGCAACTGCGTGAACAAAAACCAGTCCTCAAAAGCCGCTGGAGGCCGTGGTTAGGCAACATGGCATCTTGGCATGCCGTCTCCTTATCTTTTTTAATGACGGCGTAAGTTTCCATCTAAACGCGCATAATACATCGAAAATCGAAATAATCCTAAGAAGAAAGAACGTATTTTGCTGAAGCATTTTCATCACTAGGACAGAAACATGATCCAGAAAACCGGAAGTGGGCTTCAGCCAAAGCAACCAATGGCTTCGTTTAGAATTTGCACAGACAGCTCTCGCCATACCGTGTAGGTGCACTTTTCATTTCGTTACATCGCGCGTTTGAGAGCACTGCAGCCGGAGATCTTGCATCGGACGGTCCTCTCTGCGCTTCAGCTACACGTTCCTTTCTATAGTGTACTCTTGCGTCATCTGAAGGGCAAATAGCTTTTTTTTTTTTTGCAGAAAAAGTCCTGCCCTATACGCAAAAAAAAAAAGAGTTTACGTAAGTCTCTACATTAGTTCAATCGTTAACCTGAGAGTCCTTGGTTTAACAGGTGCCCCCATTTGCATTTCACCTGACGCAAACGGATGACAAGGAAGGATAGGCCATTGTTGAAAAACGGCTGGAAGGCTTTTATAATATTAGGAAGAATTTCGTCAGAGTGCATCAATACACTTTACCCCCCTCACTCAGCAACGATAGGATTATTTAAGACGATTTTGCATCTGCTGCACCTTTACATCGAATACGTACTTCGAATTGGTTATTGAATTGTCTTTCAAGTGCAGCCAGACATGCTCTCATGCGCAAGCGTAGGAACGCTTTGCATTCTATAGCCATGAAAAACAAAATTTATGCATGTAAGTGCTTTTTCTGCTCTTCCCAACACTGCCGTGCATGATGTATATAATGATGGGTAGGAAATTCGCAGAAATTCACGGAACATTGCTATTTGGGAAAAGCGGCGCTACAGCTTTCTTCCAAGAGTGCCCATGTTGTCCCCCCCCCCCCCCCCCCAACCCACGTCACGCTTTCTCCCATTCCCGGGAATGTCGACAAACCTTTCAAATAGTGAAAAAACGTCCCAAAGGCCTGGGTGGCGAAACGTGTGCATAGGTCGGCGAAACATCGGTTTTTGTTATATTTTATTGTTGAGTAAAGCCAGTGACAACACGTTTAAGTATCTTTCAAATAGTGTAGAGTACAGTGACGCCAACAACAGGATGACCACTTTAGGAACAGGTATAGTGAATGAAGCACACTCGGGGACAAATGTGTTTTGAGCAGACTTTGACTCTTAAACACTGCAATACTGTCCTTCAAAACGTGCACACCAAGCAACATAGTGAAGCAACACAATTCTCGAGCAAGAAAATTGGGGCGTTCGTGAGAATTTGATATTATGCTCCGCACGGATGCGGCAAATTCTGCGTTGGACACTCTTTTGGATATGGGGAAATATATGGCACGTTTCCTCGATTTATTTGCCATTGTGACAGCAGCTCCGTACAAACTATATATATATATATATATATATATATATATATATATATATATATATATGCTTTCCAGGAAGACGGAGCACACCCACATTATTTGTATGCAGCTGCTGTCACAATGGCAAATAAACCGAGGACACGTGCCATGTATTTCACCATATCCAAGAGTGTCCAACGCAGAAATTGTCGCATCCGTGCTTGATGACAATATATATATATATATATATATATATATATATATATATATATAATGAAAATGAAAATGGGTGAAAAAACAACTGTTCGTGCCATGCTCTTACCATTGCGCTACCGCGGAGCCGTTTTCCCATCCACTTTCCGGGGTATTTACAACATAAATACCCCAGAAAGTAGATGGGAAAACGGCTCCGCGGTAGCTCAATGGTAAGAGCATCGCACGCGTAATGCGAAGACGTGGGATCGTTCCCCACCTGCGGACACTTGTTCTTTCACCAATTTTCATCTCCATTATTTTATTATTTGTTTATTTCAATTAGTAAGTACAAGTAATTTCCCCTATGTTGTGTTTGGTGTCATTGTTTGTTGGCTTCTTATGATATGCTTAATAATATTCGGCCCCGGGGTTCCCTTTCTTCTCGTTCATTAAATAACGAGGGCTAGACTCCGGCAACATTGATGCATTCAGGTAGCATATGTGGGTTTATTGACCAGTTGCCATCACCCAAAAAGATCCCGGGCTCGTAACGCCTGCGGCAGAAAGGATGCTCCACATCCGCCGCCTAGGTTTGTGAGTGGTGGGGCTGGCTAACATTCCCAGGGTTAGTTCTAGTAAAACATAAATACCCTAGAAAGTGGATGGGAAAAGGACTCCGCGTTGGCTCAATGGTAAGAGCACCGCACGCGTAATGCGACGACGTGGGATCATTCCCCAACTGCGGACAGTTGTTTTTTCACCAATTTTCATTTTCATTATTTTATTATTTGTTTAATTCAATTAGTAAGTACAAGTAATTTCCCCTATGTTGTCTTTGGTGTCATTGTTTGTTGGCTTCTTATGATATGCTTTATATATATATATATATATATATATATATATATATGAACGCCTATGTCGCTTTTGCGCCAATAGACCCAATTTAACTAACTATATATATATGAACGAGAAGAAAGGGAACCAACCGAGGGGCCCGATTGAGCGAGGTTCTGTATGAAGTCCAACGGTGATAAAGTCGTAGCCGGGCGCCGTATGCTGTATGTGCGAGTGAAAGCGCGCGAGGGGAGCCGACGATCGCGGCTCAATCAGGCGCGCGCGAGGAAGGAAGGCGGAGAGCAAAGTAGCCCTTTTCCGTCGCGCGGAAGGCCGTGGGGGGATGGGAGGGATAGAGGAAGGCGGGTAGCATTGCGCTTCGGCATCAACTGCGTATTTCACTACCGGACGCAAGGAGAACTGGCGATCGCGACTCAATCTCGCACGCGAAAGGAGGAATGCGGGAAGGCAGTGCGGGCGGCCGCGCGCGCCGTATATTGAAAGCGATCTGCAGACGGCTCATACATTTGTGCGCGCTGTGTGTTCGCCGTTCAGTTTCCATTGAAGCGATTAGACAGCATGAAGGTCATCTGGTCAACCGAGCGAGAAGGGCAGCTAAGGCCGTTGAACTGCGGGACTGAGGGGAACACCTACTGCATAGCGGAAGAGCTACTTACGCTCGTGTGCTTTTCTCTACGAGGTTAACTATCTCTCTCAGTTCACTCGCTGCTGCCACCGCGCTTGCTCACGCCAGCGTTTTGACAGCGAGTGTCCGTGGTCGTCGAGTGTGATGTGTTCGTATTTGGTTGTGCACGCTGACACCATAATTGTTAATTCAGTTAGTAAGCGAATATTTCCAAGTTTATACGGCCGGTAAAACTACTATCCCTACTTGATATAGCTGTTTACTAATTTGCTATCCCATTTCGCTTGATCTCTCTCTAATTTGCTATCGCAAACTATGCTTCGCTTTTGGGGCGAAACTGCGACATTTTTATTGCGATAGTACTTATGTGGACACTCCAAGAGAACATTGTGGCCGCGCGCCGTACGCAGTATGTGCGAGTGAAAGCTAGCAAAGGTCAGCCGACAATCGTGTCTCAATCTCACGCACGCGAGGGAGAAAGGCGGGGTGCGGAAGCGCGCTTCTCCTGTCGAGCGCGAGGCACGGGGGCGGGGGGGGGGGGAGGCGAGATAGGGGAGGGTGGTGTTTGCGTTCTACTCCGGCAGCGGCTGCTCATGTGCACCGTATGTTGAAAACGATCTGCGACGTGGAAAAAGTGTGCGCCCGCGCGGACCTCATCTTCAAAGTGATCTGCGATGCGGACAAAATGCCACTAGTGCCAGTAGCTTCGTATGCGCTGTGCTTTCGTCGTTTGGTTAGCGTTGGAGCGAGAGAGGGCATGAACGTTAGTTCGCTTGCTGCTGCCACCGCGCGTGCTCACTCCAGCGTTTTAACAGCGAGTTTCCGCGGTGAGCGAGCTATATGTGTTCATGCTTACCTGCGCACGCGCTAGACCGCGCTTGTTAATTTACTTAGTAAGCGAATGTTTACAAGTTTATCAGGCCGATAAAACTACTATCCTTAGTTCGGATAGTTGTCTACTATTATGCAATCGCAATCGATGCTTCGTCTTTCGGGTGAAACTCCGCCCCCAACTCCAACCTAGCCACCCCGTGTCCTCTGCATCGTATCAACTCAAGCGGTATTCGGCGGTTCTCAAGCGATATAGAGGCGGTATTCTCAAGCGATTACATTCGCGAGATTTAGCGAGACTCGGATCTGGACGCATTGAAGTACAGGCAGTGGGTGGACAGTTGGGCTAGTTTCGGTATTGGTAATAAAGCATCGCCATTTTCCTGGTAGCAAGTGAAAAATTCTATAACTCTTGCATATTTGGCGTTATCTTTTAAACTTAATAATAAAGTAAAGTGATGCGTGTAGAAATAAAAGGCGTTCTTGCGTATTTTCTTTTCTGGCGTCCTATATTTATAAATAGTCGCATCATTTATTGAGCCAACAGGCGGCGCTTTCGCCGTTATCGCATCGGCTGCCATTCAGTTAGCCTGCTACTGCCGCTTTCTGTAAACCTGCAAGTTTCTTTGTATGCTCTCCAGTTAAACATATTATTTCTGTGCCCGCGAACGTTACGGCAATTTCGGAAAGCCGAGGAAAGGGCACAAGGCGTGCTGTGCAGCTGTGTGGTGCGGCAACTCGGAGAGGGACAGCAGGGCGACGTGTTTTCGTTTGCCGGCGAACGAGAGGTAAGCACACTTTTTCTGTAGTCGTTATGAAGGAAACCAGAGCTATCCTTATCAAAACAGCTATAGGACGAAGCAAAATATATTCTGTGGTTTCTTTCTAGTGAATGGCGTTTTGGTTTGGCGCGGCGCATTTTACTGCGGTGTTGTAAGAAACACGAGCTACCTGTTGACAGTTGCCCATGAGCCGATTGATGTTAGCTGCCGCGCAGATGGAAATTTCGCTTCATTAGGAGTGAGAGAGCGGTTCCTGATCGATGAAGGTAAGGAAAACAAGTTATTAGTGGTTGTGAATATCTGTGATTCTGTATTTGGCTATTTTCGTACAGAAACCAATTGACATGGGCACGGCGCAAGAGCCCGGCGAGCGCTGTTTTTTCCACGTCGGTTTCTACGGTGCCGGGCGCCATGTGACGTTACGCAGCGAAATTTGATCCGCGTGCGCCAAGAAACAGTGTGCTTGTCAGTTTCCCTTTATCGCTTGAACATATGCGGTGCACCATGTTGAAGATTATAGGCTAAACTAAAAAGCCAAACATTTTCCGGTGATACGAGTGAATTCACGTTCGTAAAAAGCCGCGCCTCGCTTGGCGCTACAGCAGTTCTTGCCATGTGCTGCCATGCTCTTCTTAACTTTGGTTGCCGCTCCGTAGCAAGCATTCTACCAGCGCAAGAATCCGAATACTCATGTTCGGTTTCCCAGCAGCTTTACACCATTTAAAGTCGGTTTACCTCTGATAGGTATTTTGGAGAAAAATAAAGTCAGAAAAAAGGCTCAATTACCTAACCCTTCACAAGTTCAATAAAAAGATTTATCGCTCAAGAAACCTCGCTGTAAAGAAATGATGCCTAGCAGTGCTTAAAATGTTACATGAATATACCGGGTGTTTTTTTAGCTACACCAAATTAAAAAAATTGCCTTTGGCAGACATGGCAGATGACGTCTAGGAGAAATCAAAATGCTTAAATAAATAAAAACATAATTGCGTTAATTAACCTTACAATTATTTTACAACACATATTGTAATATACTAGTAGCTAGTGAGTTCGCAACACGTATCCACTTCGCACAAATTCTCAGGGCTGCACCAGTTTCGAGATATTAATTTTCAGTGTAATCGACGAAATGCGTTGGTGTTCTATTTACTTTACTGCTTCAATGCATAAAACTGCGTTTTCTTTAAAAAAAGTAACTGGAACGCCAATGCATTTTGTCGGACATATTGAAAATTAATATTTCGAAACTGGTGCTGCCCTGAGCATAATACAATTTGCCTTGAGCATGATGCAATTTGTGACAAAAATACAAAAAAAGGGGAGTCACACGTATATGAATGAGTTTGTTTCGAGCAAAAAAGTCTAGCATAGACTGGTAAAGCAGCCCATTTATCCAATGTTGCAAGTCAGGAGGGCAGCCCGATCGATCACCGATTGCTCCGAGGTAGTACGCAAGCCCGCCTAAGGAACGGCCACTGCAAGCGCATCACGTTCCCTGCATCAATAGTGTGGGCACAAAACGGGCACGAGGACCCATACGCGTAGCGGTACTGCTGTGTTCAGTGGGAGGTCACTGCTGGTGTAAGCAGAGCCCCGTTCATTCACTACAACTGCTTGACACAATTAGTAAAACCGTATCACATACACAAAAGAGCACACCGCGACTGAAAAGGATAAGCCGAAAAAAAAAGAACGCATTATCAAAAAGACGTGTCGCGGCGCCACCCTGAAGCTTTTGCCGCGGCTCCTCCATGATTTCACGAACTCTGACAGCGCCTATACTCGGGCATAGTTAACTGATAATTTCCACAGAAGCATTCGGCATTAACCAAATGCTTAACCTAGCGACTCTCCAAACGGCCCGAATGCGAGACAATTATCCGGAAACTGTGACTTCAGCGGGAGTACATCGGCGCTCTGGTTCTGACGCGAAATTCTGAAGAAAAAGAAGAGAGGGAAACGCTTGATCTTTACTGCCGCCTTTAATAACAAAACCTGCTCCGATAAAAAAAAAAAGAACCCTGAAAATATGGTTTGTAAGAAATACCTGAGCTGCCTTAACTGTTTACTGTAGATCGTCAGCTGCCCCTTCAAGCAGCGGGAAGAAACAGGTCCAAATGCGTTAAGTTCCTCCTAAGAATAATTTTTTTTCCTGTTTTTTGGGGGGCCTTGCATGAAAGGAATAGCGCGGGCTGAGCGAGAACAGCCAGATTTCCGTAGTGTGTAGTACATCGTTCAAAATGCGAGTGTTGTTAAAAAAAAATTAAAGAAAGAAAGATGCTTAGGAGAGAGCCAGGGCCGTTGCAGGCATCGAACCTAGATGGTGCGCGAGATTAGACCGAAGAAAAAGCGTCGTGACTGGTCAGCGCCTTATGCAAGAGTTACACAAGTTAGCCTTGACGTTCACCGCTGTGTGGTATGCGCACAGCTGCTCAGCAGGAACCCTAATATGCGCGCACAACGCTCCTGCCGCCAGTGGAAGCCAGAACGTGGCCAGAACACTGCCCTGGCCCTGACAGAGTCAGTATAGGTAGAACGTGACGGTGGGTGCACGTGGTTTTGTCGCTTTAAAAGCCAAACGTATTGCGCGTCTCTAGAGGTCTGCTGATGTTCCACGTGGGGTCCGTGCATGCGCCGTCGATAGCAGAACAGCACGACAACGCCGACGCCAACGGCACAAATGCATCTCGAATGTCCGTGTTATTACTATAACAATAATATCGAGATTGTGGCCTTACAGTTTCAATTTAGAAGCGAGCATTCTATACTCTGTGCAAAGCACTGGTGGATCACGACGGCTGCTCTAATCAGAATTTACATTCAGCTAAATCAAAGAGCCGCCTGCGCGCAGCAACAGTATTGCTCAATAATCGTTTCATTGAAAACCTTTGGTTCTGACAGCAAAGTTTTCAGGACATAGGACAATATCGCACTAAAAATGAATGATATTGCACATTATGAGAAATTATACGCGATCATTATACTGTCCAATTTCTGTGACGGCAAAGAATCCGAACGTGGTCACACAAGCGAGTTACAAAATTAACTGCTTATTTGGCGAACCTGTACCAAAAAAAAGAAAAAAAAACAATTGACCCTCGGGCCGAACGGCAGCGGTGAGCACATGAATCTATCGTCGAAACCAGCTGTGCGGGTCAAGCGCGTATAGGCTATTTATGCGTGACTCGTCGAAGATTCCAGTGTAATTGCTTGTTCTCGCATGCCTACCAGAATGTGCATCACAATTATCGCTGCGCGTGCGATCTGATTACGCACGGTTCGGCTACAACAGTGACAACAGATGGAATCGCCGAGTACAATGGTTATATTTTGATACATGCAGGAACGTTTTGAGCTGGGCGATAAAATTTAACATTTGTTTAGTGATGGAAGGCGGTCACCGGAAGAAGATAAACATGAACGCGTGTCAACATTTAGAAATACTGGGCTCGTTACCATACCGGGAATGCAAGCAAGCTTCAATAGACTGGATACCATCAGCCATCCACAAGGGGCATTGAAACATGTGAGCGTGAAACGACAGTGAGTGTACGCGTGCGTGAAGGGCAACAGTCCAGCACATCCGCATGTTCAGCCATCACTGCGTTGCTTTCCGGTGCACCAGACACGTCAGGCTGGTTTCGCCTAGGTTTCGTGTAGGCGGAATAAATTAGCAGTGCTCCGTAAAATGCGTATAACGTAAATCACTTCACGTCCTGTGAAAGCGGATCGAGTCGTGAAAAATCGCAGATAATGTTCCATGAAAAAAAAAAAAAGCAAGACACGAAAGTTTCGTTCTCACAGAGGAGGATTAGGACGCTGAGTTGAAGTTGACCCCCCCCCCCCCCCCCAAAAAAAAAAAAAAAAAAGTAGGACACGCAAAGTGGGGGCATGTGAATCGCGTGCTCACCGTCTGCGAATAGTTGTACATGTCTCGACGTTTTGTGAATTCCTGTCTGAAAAGACAGCGTGCAAGAGCGTGCTTGTTTCTGCGCCACTTAATGTATTATGCTATTCAGTGCTGCTTGTCTAACTCTTCGCTCCACTGCCAGGTTATTCGACAGCATGGAATGTATTTACGAAAAGCTCTTATGCTAGAACTGTTCTAAGCGAAAGTTCTAGGCAATCCTGACGCTGTAATTGAAGGCAGGCACCGAATGAACACGAGCGCTTAGGATGAAAGGTTTTTGTGAATATATGGGCTTAGTTCTTTACAAAGTTTTCCCTTCTGTTTATTCTGAAGGCGCTTTGGCTAAGCCTTGCAGGTAAGCGATTATTTTAGCAAGAATATAGAGATATTTACGTAGGGAAACAGACGACACTAAAAATGCCTTCAAAGTTAGGGCAACACGCGTAGCTCGCTTATAGCGCTGTTTGCCTACGGTACACTCATAAGCTCGCCGAGCCAAGCTTCTTTCGCCCATTGGGCGTTCCGGAACCCACATACTGAAAGTTTGCCTTGCGGAACAACGGTCCTGGTAAACAGCATTCTAGTAAACACGTGACCGGAAAGGTATAACCACCGCAAGCACGAACAGATAACGCAAATTAGGTTTGAACTTCAGCGTTGTGCGCGCAAGGCTCACCATTTTCCATTACCTGCTGCAGCGACATGCGAAGGTGTACACAGGCAAATGATGGCAAAACCAGCATTGCGGAATTCTCAAAATGCGCGCAATATACTTTGAGTGCAATTGCCAACGGGCAACCAAAGCCGTAATAATCTAAAGAAAACAGAGGCTGCAGCCTATGAGACTGCAGTTTCCGCAAGGCTGTTTTAATAACGATATTTTCACACGCCATCGAGAACACGACGTGGTCAATTCCGCCAGCTCATGACATCATGAGGAACGGCATCTTGTAATCCGTTTAGCACTACCGCCACTTCAGTTCTGAACTGAACTATTGGTGCATATACAGAGATGGTCATACACCCTACCAATCTGTTCGAGAACCAAAAAAACCATACTTTCGCCATCAATATACTGCGGTTTGGGAAAATAAGAATATTTAGCTGACATTTTGCACTCCCATACGACGACGGTAGTCCTGACGCTCTATATTTCTACGAAATCGCATGCTGAGGTGTTTTTGCCACTTGCCGGCGCGGCATATAGATGTGTACGTAAACAAAGGTGCGGAGGCCTTACTCATGATCAAATGGCAGCAGTGGCTTCTCGAACTTATCGTCCATGAGTTAATGCTACTCTCTCGAGCAGCCATCCCGATGAAGCAGGATCCACAACAAACGGCGAACACGAGGTGTGTTTTCTACCTCAAAAGCGTGATATGCTGTTCAGCTCGTAGCTGTAGGAGAAAATCGTTGCCCAAATTCGTCTGACTCACGTGGCACAACTAAAAAATTAATCGTTGAGATCGAAGGTGACAGAGGGGCGTGGGGGCGTGGGGCGACAAAAAAAAGTTTCCGAAGCTTGCACTGGAGGCGGAATGCTAAAGAGACAGTGGAGCTGATGGGCACCTAGCTAGTCCTGACTTTTGGGCTAGGCTAAGCACTACCAAGTCATCCCGACATTTTTTCCAATTTATTGATTATTTATTAGCTACTGATTGGCTATCGATTTGCTATCGCAAGGTATTGGCCACGTATTTGGGCTAGGCTAAGTATGACCAAGTAATCCCCATCATTTCCCTGAATTTATTGATTATTGATCGATTATTGATTAGCTATTGACTGGCTATCGATGACCCACTAAGCTTAAGCTGTCCCCATCATGCTTCAGATTCAGATTCAGATTTTATTAGTTCCAAAAAAATGTCGTAGTTTCGCACTAAGGGCGAAGCAATGAATGCGATAGCAGCACAGCAATGTCACACGAAGTAAGGTGAGCGGCTTTGGTAGCAATATGAATTGTAGTAAACATGAGCTGATTAAGTAAGCAGGTGTGCTGCGGCGTAAGTAGACCGACATGAAGAGAGACTCGATGACCACGAGAAGGCGCGTGTGAAACGGTGGTGTTGATGAGAAGCGCTTCCCGTGGGCAGCGCGTGCGAAGGGACACACCTGTAGCGCTGCACTGCCGATCCGGGCAGCATTACATGTGTAGCGTGCGTTGGAAAATGTGGCCCGACTACTACTAACTGAATGAACAAGCGTGGTGTGAGCGCGCACAAACAAACATGAATAGATCACACTGAATGACTGCAGACAACGACTGTCAAAACGCTGGCAGCAAGCGCATATAAGCTGCAGCGGGCGAAGGTACGTGCGGTCTATCGCTTCAACAGAAACTGAGCGGCGAATGTACAGCGCATAAAGGTCAGAGCCGTGTGGAGATAAGAGACGGTGCGGGCGAGCGACGAGCACGGTTGTTGGCAGAGTAAAAGCGCCCCCCCCCCCCCCCCCCCCCGCTCCCTCCGGCACTGGCTTCCCGCTTCCTTGCTTGCGCGTGGGAGATTCTCCGTGATTGCGCGCGTCCCCGCACGCTTCCGCTCAGGCATACGGCGCGCGGCGAAGATTTTATCTATACGGAACCTCACGGCGTAGGCGACGCCGACGGCAGAAATCCGGTTGACGTGTCCATATAATTGCTATCGCAATAAAAAGTTGTTACAACATCAATAATATACAGACAGACAAGGCAAACAGACATAATATACAGACAAGAAAAATGTCACAGTTTCGCCCTAAGGGCGAAGCAATGAATGCGATAGCAACACAGCAATGTCATACGAAGTAAGGTGAGCGGCTTTGGTAGCAACAACACGCAGAACTGTTGTCGACGCCATCGGCGTTTTGCCCGCGTTCGCTCAAAATGCGTGCGGCGTTGGTGACTGTTGCCGGAGCCTCTGATATAAATAGGCACTGCGTGCCGCAGCTAAACGTCGCCTCCCTTCCCTCCCCCTCCCCCACGGCCTCTCGCTCGTTGGAAGAAGGCGCGTTTGCTCTACATACATGGTGATTGTGAAGGAGAACAGAGACGCCTACTTCTGCAGCCCTTAAGCGAGCACGGCGCAGAACGCGCGTTTGTTCTCCGCCGTGCGTTCACTCCCCGTGAAAGACGCGCCCCTCGCGCCCTTTCACTCGCACATACAGCGTTCGGCGCGCGGTGACAATTTCTTCTCCAAATGACGTCATACGGAACCTCACGGCGACGGCGACGGCGACGGCGACGGCAACGGCGACGGCGACGGCGACGCCGACGGCAGAAATCTGCTTTTGCGTGTCCACATAATTGCTATCGCAATAAAAAGTCAAGCAATGCTTAGCTTGACTTATCCAGGCTCAGCTTCGCTAGTTCACAGGGGTATGTGCCATTGCGCTTGGACCCTTTCCGTACTACCGCAGGAGAGGCCCACATTTTTTGTGGACGACTAACGGCTGGCTTAAACAGCTCCGCTGTTAAAAATTCATCTAAGATTGCGGTACTCCCTAATGCAAAATTTCAGCGCAGCTCTGTACGCGTTTTCATTTCGCGATATATTGACTGGCGCGGACGATCTGTCTGGTGCGACACGTTGCAAACGGAGCCAAGTGTAGCGCCTCTGCCTTGCTAATCGGGAGTTCGCGAGAGGCAGCGCGTGGATGACGCGTGGGCGCGATTCGCAGCAGCCGCCGCAGACAGACCTCCGCTCATGCAGCGCTTTGTTTCCATATATATGGTATCGTTGGACGCGCTCGCCGCATGCCATCAGTGAATAGACGACAGCGCGCTACTTTGGCGCCATCTCGTAGTGTCCGCCACCCTTCTTACGTGGCACTGCTTTTGTTTTCGCCCTCTCGCCTTACCTCCACCTCCGCTTTCCGCCTCATCGTTTCGCGGCACCCTCTTCCTCCGAACCTCCTCGCGCTCACTTCACTATCGTCGTCTTTCATTGCCCGCTGTATTTTTCGCTGTTTTCGTTCGCTCGGGAACGCCGAGGGACAATGCCAACGCCGGCGCCTAACGCAGGAACGAGCTGCGCTCTAAAACTATCGAAGAACATTGTCATTGCGATAGCTGATGCCACGACTTCAGACAATCTTGCGAGGGCTCGGGCGGCAATATTAAAGGCAAACCTCCGTGATGTCATAGTTGCTATGGTGTTGCTGAGCCCGAGGTAGAGGGCTCGATGCCGGCCACGGCGGCTGCATTTCGATATAGCGAAATTAGAGCACTGCACGGGCTCGGGCTTACCCGAAAGCCCGGGCCCGGCCCGGCCCGTGGCCCGGGCCGGGCCGGGTAGAGCAGTTTTTTCACGGGCTCGGGCTGGGCTCGGGCACGGCATGTGCTTTTTGACCCGGGCCCGGGCCGGGCTCGGGTTTTTTGACGCGGGCCCGGGTCGGGCTCGGGCTTTCTGCGAGTTAGTCTTGGGCTTCTCAACTCTGAAAAAAATGTATTTTTTGGTCTCGGGCCGGGTTCGGGCCGCGTTCGAGTCGGGCTCGGGCCGGGCTCGGGCTTAAGGTAAAGGGGTGGCGGGACGGGCCGGGCGGGTAACGTAGATTATTTCCGGGCCCGGGCCGGGCCCGGGTCTCGCCATAAAAGTTTTGATCAGGCTCGGGCGGGCCGCCTAATGTAAAAACGGGCCCGGGCCGGGCCCGGGCCGCAAAAATCCACCCGTGCAGTGCTCTAAGCGAAATGCAAAAAAAAAAAAGCTAGTGTACTTAGACTCAGGTGGAGGCTTAAAGGAGCGCCGGGTCGTCAAAATTAATTCGGATTTCTCCATTGCGCAGTAACTCATACTTATATCCCGGTTTTGACACCCAAAATCCGAGAATTTATATTTATAATGATACATCATGCTGTTTACAAAGCACGTGATTAATCACTAGTGAAATGCGAAATTTCAACATCAAGCAGAGACGGCTCCCCAAATTGCACAATCCATGTTTAGCAGTCCAGTCAAAGAGTGGCTTGAGTGACGAAACGATGGGGTCTGCGGAATGACGGCAATAAATCCTGGAGCCAAATAGGATGCCAGAAAATATCGCGAGATTAGTTAGCTGAAGTGGCGTGCCTTCGATACTGAGGCCGATACGGCCTTTCCACTCCGTGAAGATGGTTAACTAGCGAAGCTGAAAACGTGCGCCCCCGGTGTTTATCACTGGGTTAATCCCGAAGGTTCATTAAAGTATTTCTCAATTAGGAGGTTCCAGACATGTTCGGCTGCGACGGAGAGAACCAAGTCACTGACTGTATGCCCGTAGTACGCCGTTGTCGCTTGCGTTCGATGTCTCGAGTTTGCTCGGCGGCGTGGTTAGCATGCATTCACCCGCCATTGCCGCTTGCGATTCTTCCAAACTAAATTGCTTCAAAATTAAATCTGTCCGTTACGTAAGACAATGAATGGCTCATAGCCTCATACCCCCTTAAAGGAACACTAAAGGGAAAGAGAATTTTTTTTCTGTATCTGTAGATTACCCTTCCACAATATCGAAAACATCACTCTTACCGTGAGAAGCCGCTTGGTAAGCCAGAAAGAAACGAAAAACACAGAGGCGAGTGGGGACGCCACCTTGAAGTTCCCGCACCAGCTCACCGTGACGTCCTGGATTTTGACAGCGTCTTCTAGGTCTCAGTTAATTCTTTAGCGGTGAAGATTGACTTCATTGTGTTCTAAAGGAGCCCAAGACTGAATATCGCAACTTTCGCGAACCTTTATTGAGCCAGCGTGGCCCATATACGAAAAATTAGTTTAGAAGTCGCGACGTCACCCAGAAGGGCTGACGTTGGGGGTGTACGCGTGAAATTATATATATATATATATATATATATATATATATATATATATAACGGTGAGCTTCATTTTCTCTTCTAAGAATTGAGCTATTGCAGTGGAATTAACGACAGTAGAGTTTTCGAAGAACGCTTTATCAGTCTACGTTGATTTATTGTTTTGCTTTAGTGTCCCCTTAAGCAATGGCTCATACCCCCGTAAACGCGGCCTCCCCATTACGACGACGGAAGAGAAGTGAAATTCTACGCTGGAATGATTAGCGGCAACGCAGCCAGCGGTGGAAGGAGACGACGACGACGAACGTGGGGAGCACGTAGCACGCGCGCGTGCCGAGCACGAACCAGTGAGTGAGCTGCGTAAAAGCTGCGTAAAAAGACGACGACGCTCGAACCAATGCTGATGATGATAGTTTTCTGTGGAACGGCGATTTCGCCTAGCCATATAAAGCTTCACTTTAATAATGCATTCTTTTTTTTTTCGCATGTAAGCGCCACGAGATTATCACTCGAAGCTCAGGCATCAAGCAAGAAGGGAGAACAGATGAAGCTGAAACAATGTTTTCCAGTAATTGGCTTGTTTTCTTAGGCCTTGGCCTCGAACATCGCCCTAATAAGAAGCATAGTGCTTTCGATACCAAAACATAAGTAACTATACAGACTCGTTACGTAAGTTACACTGATAGAAACTTTCAATGTGCGTTGGTGAAACGAAGGACATGTTTATGGAAATAAATGCATGAATTATTTGCGCTAATCGCAGGTGGCAACCAAGGCTATGTCCGTGATTTTGCTCCTTAGGAAATATTTATGTCGGGAATGTGCGCGGAAAGTTCTAGGGTCTACAGAGACGTGGAGTGTGTTTGGCTTGAAAAACGGTGAAGCGAAGTCGACAACCTCAAAGTGATGCTCAACCACCCGTGACACGTTTCCAAAAAAAAAAAAAATGCTTCCCTTTCTGTCCGAAATTTTATCATAAAATAAGAACGACAGAAAGCTGAGCTAGTTGGTAAGAATTCATCATACGGGATGTGAGTCAGCTTCCGTTATTCTGCGCTGTTGAGCGATTGCGCTCTCCTTCTCCTGCTTGACGCATCAAACGCAGCGCTCGCAGTGTCACGGACTGCAAGCGAGCGCGCGCCTGCTCTGCTCTACCACCTACGACGTCATCTCTGAATGCGCAGCCGGCGGCGTGACGCGCGCGCGGCGGAGTGCGCGGAGTGCCCTTCGGTGTGTCCGTGCGCACGGCGTGACAAATCCTTGCGCAGCGCAGCACGGCTCTGATGTCCGGCGAACGGCTTGGCTAGTTGCGTCAGACGTCATAATGAAAAAAAAAAGGTAAGGTGTGCAGACAAGGACACAAGAGACGAGAAGTGGAATACACGAACGCCGACTATAATCTGAAGGAAGCACTGACGCTTTCTTTTTTCGCCTCAGTGCTTCCTTCAGTTGATAGTCGGCGTTCGTGTTGTCCACTTCTATTGTGTCCGTGTCTGCACGCTTTACCTTTTTTTTGCATTATAAAGTAGGAATTTTATATTTTGTTCAGCTGAATCAGCAAAGACAGACGAAAATAAAGAAAACATTGTGGCAACGTTTTTCGCACCATACCAACACTCAAGGACGAACAAATAACGGAATTGTAGACAGTGTATCGTTTTTGAAGCTCGTTATTTGAAAATCGTAACGGTATGGAGCATGGCGACAAAATATTCGAAGATATTGTGCCGTCCGAGACAAATTGTATGCCTTAGACAACGTGCTGCAAAGAATGTGCGGCGACCTTTACCGTTACTGTAACTGTGCGCTTTGTGGTGTATCAGGTCTAAGTGAGACGTTGACATTGTGTATGGTTATATGACAACTTCGAATATTGTGTGACAGTACCCACACAGGCAGTTCTATATTGCTCAGTTTTGGCTTCTTTTTGTCTCGTTTCTCGAGTATTGCATACCCCTTTCACCACCCACTACAGCGTAGTCAACCGGAGACATCCTCTGGTTAAACTTCTGTCTTTTCTTTGGTAATATTTTCTCTCTCTCGCTATATATATATATATATATATATATATATATATATATATAACTGATCGCAGCGTGGCGCTACAACGATACAACTTCAAAATGCGAGGGCAAACCGCATTTTTTTTGCGGCATTTCTTCGACAGTGCACGCAATTTAAGATGCTGACACTGTGATTTGTTTTCCTCCATGCCAGATATTTTCTTTAAAGCGTCATGATTCCTGCAGCGATCATTCCACCAGAAAAACATTACGCAGAGCCAACGCAGATCATGGAATCTATGTGAAGCGGTAATTCAAATTCTATAAATTTGCCCATTTCATTCCTGCGTCTACGGTGACTGGTTCGGGCGCGCGCCTTCTCGTGCACCCGTGATACGCAATGCGACACACTAGACGAGTATCTCAAAGAGCTAGTTGACGTTGGTGCAAGCGATTCAGCAACACAGAAGCACCCAGAATCTAAGGTCATGGAAGTCCGGGAGGCATATATTGAAAATCTAGAAGGCACAGCGCCTTAGCAACCGCGGTTGAACGCGATCGGCTGAAACGCGGCCGGCGACGCTCGACGCCCCTTTGCAACTGCTGTGAGAGTACGCCGCGCCACCTAAAGCCTTTTACGCTAACCTAACATAACCTAACCTATCCTAACCTAACCTAATATAACCTAACCTAACCTATTCTAACCTAACCTAAGCGGACCTAACCTAACCTTAACCTGAACTATCGTGGGCGACACGCAAAGGCAATAATCCCCACGTCGTGACGTCAGAGCGTCGCCGGCGGCGTTTCAGCCAATCGCATTCAATCGCGGTTGCTAAGGCACTGTGACTTCTAGATTTTCAAAATATGCGTCTGGGAGAGTTCGAAAAAAAAATCGTCGCTGCAGAATTTGGGAACTGGTATGGGAGAACTGCTATGACTCCATATAGACTTCCAGAGCCCCTATCATAAGCTGAAAAATTTACGCATCCTACTTAAGACTTAGGGATGTAAAGTAAAGGCGACTGGCGAGATAACCGGCCACCGCCAGTTGCAATTCCCTCCTGGAAGAAGCTGGACGTGTGTTGAGTGAGCTACTAAACAACAATTTGCGATGCGGCGAACGCAGTTTAAATCATGGATCCAGGAACTCGAAGAGCTTCGACGTAATGCTGACGCATTTCTCTCACATTTACCGCTATATGACCAGTGATGTTTTTTTTTATTACGCGGAATAGAGGTTCGCTCACAGGCTTCACTTTGTCGGTCCGGGTCTCGCCCACGAGACGATTAATAGACGACCAAAAACTGCCGGCGCCGACCGACGAGTCTCGCAATCCCAGGAGACCTATATGCGATCGAAGCTTCGCTTTAAATCGCCTCCTTTGTGAATGAAAAGCCTGGGACAGCGTTCCAGCGAATATTTCTTTGAAGTTTTATACATCAGCGTGGTACTTAGTTTTGTGCTCTCCACGAGGGTACATAATAGGCTGTCATAAGGGCGTACGTCAATCTCTCTCATCGACGGCCCTTGTCCCTCGTGGTTTCTGTTAACAGGACGTCCTCTGTGACCGTAATCTGTACGCACACTTAATCTCTGCGCGCAGGAGTCATTGGCCAAACTAGCCGCAGTGGCTCAGTTGAGCATGAATCACGGGTTCGATTGGCGCCGGTTTGGTGCCAGGAGCTGTAAGTGCAACAGTATTGTAATTTTTTTTTAGACCTACCATGTCGCGACTTACAACACGAAAGGTGCAGTATAGCTGCGTCGCTATCGCGGCTAACAATACAGATGGAGGAGCTGGGAACAGCCAGGGCCTTCAACAAATCTAGAGCTGATAATGCGTACGTGATCGCTGTATATAGCAGCGAGGGAAATGTTGCCGGAATCGATGAAGTCGCGAGCAGGTTTCCCGGCAGGATGTAAATAGGGATGTGCTGTAAGATGATGCGCAGTAAAAAGCTTGCAGAAAGAACGTGCTGTTCAACAATGTTTCCAAGTGGTTCGAGGAAGTTGAACAAGGTTATTTGCACAGAAACTGCAAAATAGTTGGGCACTTTGAATAACATAATTGGAGAGGATGTATGCAATGGCAGGGAAGGGGACCAGAGAGAGTTCTCGTTGGTACCTGGCAATAGACGAGAGAGTAAGGGGTCAGAAGGTGAAGAGAGAAACGAGCAAAAACTGCATACGTCAGCTGCGCACGTATTTCAGTAGTAGCAAGCAGTGTTCTCAAGGTATTTATGTTGGCTCGTAGACGTAAGCAACTTCGGAATGACATATATTTGAACAGGGTTTCCAGAACACTAAACCAAATGATACAGTGGGGGTGTCGAATACGATTAGCGCAACATTTTATGCCATGCATTGGAGGAAAGGGAGACAGAAGTGTTGGAGTGGTTCTAAGGGGCAGCAACGAACCACGTGCCGTAAAGCTTTCGCGTCGAGTACCTTCATTTACATGTAGGTGTAGTGAATGTTTGGTACAGTTTGAGGGCCAAGAGGGAAACCTGCTGTAGAGCACTCAAACTGTGCCCCCACCTTCTTCCGTATTGGCAGGTGGGAGTTAGTGGTTCTTAAGACAAAAAATAAGGGAATCACGCAAGGCACAGGGATGTGGAACTAGCGTATCTCGTGAAAAAGCGGTGAAATAGGGAAGGAAAAAGCAAGACAAGAAGCGTAACAGGGCAAGAAAGATTTCTGAGCAAAAGGCGGGAACACATGTACTAAAAAGACATGTAGCTTTAGAACAACGTTAGTGAAATAAGCAAAGTAACTTCAAAAGGATTCTTGGCTATACTTGAATTTCATTAAAAAAACGTTGCGCTTGCAGTGCGACAATGGCGGGCGAAGGTCTGTCAGATCAAGTTGCCTCGAGGCGAGGAGATTGGAAGGGCCAACCGAAAATGTTTATTCTTTAGTTTCGATTGTCATTGGAGGAGAAGGATGTGCAGATCGAGAAATTTAATCACGGCTTAGAGCAGAATTGTGTCGAACTGCAGCCCAGGAAGCGACCTTGGAGGAACCAGGCAGAAAAGATGATTGTAAAATGATATCAAGTGTGCATCACTTTTCACTTGACCGACCTGGCAATATCTCGAAAGATTAGGCCTGTGGGGGAAGATGAATCCTTGGGCTCAGAGTATAGGCAGAAGAAAGACAGCACTGTGAAGCGAAAATTTAGCCATGGGAAAAGCCCATAATGCACAATCCTTAGAAAATACTCCGGCAGTGAGATAAATAAGTACAAGAAAAAAAGGGTGAGGTAATGCTGCAACCTGGCACTGAAAAGATAACATTCAAAAGAATAAAGTGCCATCTCTGCAAAAGAGCAGAGATGACACTGCTCACGCTTATAAGAACAGAGTGAAATAAAGAAAACGAACAATGCGAGACGAATGCGAAAAGGCAGACACGTGAGAATAGCTCGTATAGCCATGCCCAGCACCAAATCTTTCGAAGCAGGCTTTGCTAAACAAATTGTCGAAAGAGAGCCGACTTAGTGGTCCGGTCGTCTAGGTGAGTCCTGAGAGAATGAGAAAAGTTCCTATCCCATTGTTCTCTGCCACGTTCCTCAATTTCCGCGTGTTTTATGCCCAAAGCACGGTGTTCAAAATAGTGGATTTGGTGATTGATTCGTTTTGCAGATGTTCACACTTTTCATTTCTTGCTAGCCAAGGTTTCTGAAACGCTGTCTTGAACCAATAAAAACGTTGTATTTTCCATTTTTATTCGAAGGCTTCAAATAAGATAGCACAGTGACAGAAAAAGGAGAGAAAATGAAAACTGGCAGGGGATTGCCCCCCGCAGAGTGACGATGATTGCTGCGGGAAAAAGCTAGATATACTTTGCCTTGGCGGAGCCAAGTTCACAAAAACCTTACATTTGGCCAAATCGTAACTTTCGCAACTTGTCGAGCAAAAAAATTTTTTTTGTATATATTGAAAAACGTTGACGAAAATGTTTCGCCATACCCCATCATTCGCGGACAGTCTGTTTCAGCGCAAGGGTTCTTGAAAAAAGGATCTGAAAAGGACGGAAGCACTCATAATTACTACAGCACAACCAAAAACGCTCATGTCGCAGCCATTTTCATGGGTATAATTATAACACGCATTATCATATTCACCTTAGTCGTCGTCGTCGTCGTCATCGTCGTTACCTCTATCATCATGGACGTCACCTCTAAACCTTATCATGAGATTTGTTGTTGGAATACAAGCAATACACGCGTCACCCTTACAAAAATGGTCATTCAGTTTCTGTGTACATCTTCATGTATTTTTGACTAGTCATGCTGCGTTCAAAAACATTGTATCATCACAATATACCTTCATTACCCCGTTAACTCACTAGTCATGAGCCAGTCTAATGTACTATGCTACTTATTGTACACATCACATATCCATCAGAAATTATTAACCAAGTTTATAGTAAATGTCAGCAAGAATTATTCAAACATTTTTGACCATAGCACTAGAAATGCATCTGACTACCAAACGAAATTGGATCAGAAGCTCAGTCAAAATGGCAGTAATCAATAATGCACCAGAAATACAGTGGCCCAATTTGAGCCCACCAAGCAGGCATCAGAAAACACATTAGAACCGAATCAAAACGTGGGATCCCCTTGTTGAAAATTGTATACCGCAATCATTCAGACTTACAAAAACATTGTTGTATGGCAAACAGCAGTGTGGTGCAAACTACGCTGCCCTAAAATCTCACAGAGGTCAGAAGTGCAGATTCACCTCCGTTGATTGGTATATGCATGAAGTTTCTTAGAAACATTTCTGAAGTAAATTCCGGAGGTATCCTTACGGTTGCTATATGTATGGAATTTCAGCCAGAATAGAAATAAGGGGAATATAAGGATTTCCATGGACTTCGTCTTTATAGCTCTAAAAGGCTACATGTTTTGGAAATAAACTTTCCTACAAAATGCTGCAGAATATTTGCCACAATTCACGAGGATTATGCGCGTGACCAGAAACGTATTGCCATCATGCGTTTAGGAAAATATGGATGGTTGAAAATTTAGGAATATATAGCGCAATGAATAACGCGAGAAAAAACGTCTGACCCCAAAAGTGCGAAAATTAGGCAAATTATGCACTCTACATGTAATGCCCGTGGTAGTTCAATCGTCGCAGCGCCATATAGTTTAGCAAGTTTAGCTGGAATCTCTCTCCAAACCGACTGGACTCGAGGCCCTTCTCAGAGTCAAAGGTGCTCGAACCGTGGCCGCATCCGTCACTGGCACAAAAAGCGATACAGTACTTGAAGTGCACCGGCTTGAGAGACCGCTTATACTGCTCCTGTGCATCTTCTCACGTGCACTCAGTTCTGATTGCCTTCCTCTTTACCCCTTTCTATTCGCCCTTTCCCACACTCTCAGTGTAGCGTAGCAAATTGGACGCTCGCCTAGTGGACCTCCCTGTCTTTGCTCTGCTTGCTTTCTCTCTCTGGGTTGGGCTAGGAAACAACAATGATGTCGCATTTAAAATGAAACACTCACTTTACAACTTTGCCGAATAAACCACCCATATCTCAATCTACGGTCACATGGGGATTACTTTCCGGAACGGCACCGGGTGGAACCCGTCGCCGAAATTTCCGACTCAGTTTATGTGGTCGTGGCAACACTTATGCCGGGCCGCGCCACTCGGGCCGCGGCAACACTTATGGCTTGCGTACAACCAACAGCGTTAGCCACACAATTTCGTTTGTGGCGTGGCAGACATTTTGGCATCTTGGTCAGGAATTATCCCGGCATGCATGCGCGGGGTTTGTGGTGAAGTGTGAGCTATAGTCACCGAGTGATGTGTATTGCACTAAGCGATGGCCAACTGTGCGTTTTAAACGCGGTCACGTTTTTGAAGGGCGCATGCTTTGATATTTACGAAGGTAGCCAGAACTGTTCGCTCTTGATAACAGTTATTTACCCAGAATAATACTGATACGAGGCCTTAAACTTTAATTGCAAGCTTATATTTTAGATCAGTCAGAGTACAATTTGGGCAATCCGATATTGTTGTCGCCATAACGCGTGACATCCGGTGGATGCTTTACGCAATGATGTGCCTATTGCGTAATCAAGTTTCGCTGTTATCGGTAGGTGGGTGACAAACATGTTCGATCCGCCCTTTCAAAGCTAGCTGCCCTTTGACGCAATAATGGTTGACGTAGATAGCATAGCTTACGGAAGTCATTATTACGCCAACTGTCATTTGTGAAATGAAAACCCGAAGCTTCACGGATGTTTGCATTTTTTTACGCACGAGTTCACCTCAAGGTGTGTGTTTTCTTTTCCGTGCATTGTCCACCATCTTCGCGTGCACAGTACCTTACGTGGCGATATGCAACAGCAGCGCCAGTTGCCATGCATGTGTTAAATTAGGCTCCATGCTAAAGCACGTATTGGCGTCGCAGAACTGAATAGGATCGATGCCACCACCAGACCAAACCGACAGTAAGCAAACATCCAATCGGACGCGGTTCCTTTAGCTGCTGTTTGGATTATGGGGTCTTATGCGGCAGAACCACGATCTGATTGTCAGGCACGCCGTAGTGGGGACTCCAGAATAATTTGAACCACCTGAGGTTCTATAACGTGCATCTAAATCTAAGTACAAGGGTGTTTTAGTATTTAGCCACCGTCGAAATGCGGCCGCCGTGGCCGTGATTCCATCCCACGTTCGCTGCTCTTTAAGGAAAAGATTCAGCTACGGTAAAGACTGCCGCTTAACAATAAAAATCGGCAGATACACTTAATACCGCTTACGTCAGGAAATGCGAAAACATTATAATCAATTTGGTGAAGCCTTTAGTCAGCCAGATCGCTGCGACGTGACATGTGCAATCATGCATGCACTAGGCACGCCTTTAATCAGCCAGAGCCGCGGAGCTGCCCTGACATCAGAGAAGCGTGCTCGTTTTCCCCGGCGGGTTCGATTCCCACCCAAACCGAAATGTACCGAATGTTGTTTTCAAATGCAATTATTTACATTGTTTACAGCTATGTCCCTGAGAAATTTGACGGTAATCTGAACTTTTTTGACGTGTTTTCACTCTTTGCACCAAGGGCCAAATTTATTACCATCGCTCGGTCACGCCACCGACGCCGCCGACGCATTCTCGCGTAATGGGGCATATATTACTTTCGCGTAAAAAAAAAGAAAAAAAAAAGCTCCCGCTGCGAGGAAGAGTGACCTGCGCTTAAGCGGCGTCGCCGCCAGTGTGAGCTCGGGGTTGAAAAATTTGTGTGATTAGAGTACGGGTAAAGCCTTTCGTTATCTCTGACTGAGCCCTTTGTTCCCCAATTCGCACCGTTGTGAACTTATCCCCTCTCTAAATAGCGCTTTCCGCTCTACCAAACACTGGCAGCCAAATCGCCGAATCCGTGGGGATTTCGTGTGCTTTCCTGGAGCTCACGTCACACAAACTTGTCTGAGCAGCTTGAGCGTGCCACTTGGGACACTCACGTCAGTTCTGCTAGGCTGGATTTCAGTCGCTGCCCTAAATGAGAGCGATGCGACATGCCGAATTCGCTCGTTGCCAACGAAGAGAAATAAAAGCGTGATTCGAACCTCGTGAAATCTTGTCTCTTTTTCTCTCCGGTTCATTTTGTACGTGCGCCAGACATGTAGCCTTGTTGAGTGAGTGAAAATTTTCCAGGCGTCCTCTGTCTCACCAACAGGTAGGGTACTGGCTTTGCGCTTTTCAGCAGTCATTGACAGGTTTGTTCCGTGGCATTTAGTGGTCCAAAGCTTTCTGTCCAAGGTCAACAAAGCATCCATCTCAGAAATAATTTGGAAGATACGACGCATATAAGCTGGAATATGCTTTGGGCGAAGGTTTCTTCGATATTTACGCAAATGTTATGCAAGTGTAATCCAAACGAAGAAAATGCGATGCTCACGCAAGCTAACGGAACCATGGAAATGTAACACAATGACGTAAATGCTTTTATGTAAGTGCGCTGTGGGTTTCAATGCGACACAAACGCACATCACATTTATTTGTCGCAACGCATGTGTCTGTGGGTATTTTGCACTGCGCATTACTACAACGATTCACAATTAAGGCACGGTTTCTGTGCGTCATTGTAGAAAGCCGGCTATGCGACTTGCACAATGCGGGCAGACCTGAGGATCTTTGGAGGAAAACCAAAATATCAGGGCGGGCCTTCACCACAACATGAATATTTTTAGAGAACCTGCTCTGCGATCTTATTTGCGTCGAAAAATAGGTCCTCACTTCTTTCAACCTTAAACTCGTAGTTATATGCAGCAGCCACATTGCAGTCCTGGCTTTATGAGTGAAGTAAAAGCCGCCCCCCCCCCCCCTTTTTTTTTGTTAAAGCGAAATCGTTGAGTGAAATTTCGCAATTGTTTGTGTGGCGGTGGCGAACGCCGACGAGGGCGTGTGGCGTCGGGCTCGGTGTGAAATATCAATCAAGGAAGAACCAGGAGTGCATCCTGAGTCGAAGCCCCGAAGTGGTCGTATGACCAGAGCGCCGGTGAAGAGGTACAATAACTACAATCAGTGAAACAGCCTACCAGACCATCCGATCACGGATCTAGACGTCAGCATCAGCAGAGTCGACGTAGCATGCAGGGATATGCACCGCATATAACGCACGATATATGAATATGAGCTCGGATATACTGAAGCACGTTAAAAAGCACGTATACAGTGAAGACATTGCACCGGTTATAGCAGAGGCATTTGCAAAGTCGGGTACATTTTGGGCAGTGACAAAATCGACCCCCAGAGATTCCGAAGGGTGGTACAACTCTCTCATACACTTTCGCTGTCTTTGATCAGCTGTGAAGTGTCCAAAGTAATCTGTCGGGCATATTACTTTGGAAAATTCACTGCTGCTTCAGCCGCTAGGCCCCAGGCCCACGTTACGTAAGGTGCAAGGACCGCCCCTGTTGAATGTGTTCTTTGAGACAATATATCTCCAGCCGAGTGAAATTGTGGGAAATAGAGCGGAAAATTAGGCTAACGTGTATGCCCGGCAGATTACTTTGCAGATTACACCAGATGCCGGGGATGCTCGTCATTTGCTGTGGCTCGTTGCAAGCACAAAAGACACACAAGAGAAAGCACTTGGAAGCACTAGGGAATAGACAGAGCAGCCAACAGACAACGAATTGTTAATTAGGGACGGTAAGATGAGCAAGTAAATTACGTAGCTCTTTTACAAGGAAGACCCACAGGCCTTTATTTAGCTAAAATATAGCCGGTTGTAACGAGTACAGTCAATAGCAACACGAAACAAAATACAAAGAAAAACAAACACAAATACAAAGAATTTTCACCACTTGCCATTGTGCTGCAGCTGGTGATTTATATCGAGAAAATTCAATTAGTAGATGCATCGTTTACGGGGCTTTTATTGTTCCCTGAAAACGGCCTAGCCCGATTTCGTGTTTCCGTATTCGCACCGTCGCCGCCTCTGCCGCAGACCGCCCAATACAGAACCGAAGAAAGGTGGTGTGCTTGTCGGACCATTATTTATTATACAAGGACGGTGGTTAATGTATGGTGAAAGGCACACATGCACGTTACTGACCAGCCTTGCGGCTGAGTACCAACGAGAGCATAGAGCTCCATTTGTTGTTGCAAAGGCTGTGCAGAGTATTTGTTATTTATTGATAACGCTAAGGCGATGACGGTGGAAATGTGCTATGGCCTAGCGCATAACCATGAATATTTTCTTACTACAGCGACGCCGGGACTCCAGGGACACGAGGTGGTGAAGACAAACACACCTGTGAAATTAGACACAGAGAGCCAATACGGTGTTCACTTTAGGTTCGAGGGATCTGCGCTCGAAAGAATGTCGGAGACGTCCAGGCCTTTAGTCCAACTTGGTAATTCAGGTTAAGCTCACCGCAGAATGTCTGGCTCGCTAAGAAGTTGAAGCAAAAAGCGCTATGCATCGAGAGATTCGTCGCAGTGAAGCTTCCGAATGTACAGGGCTTGAAGGATATATATGCTCATGCCGCAGCTTTAACGATGCACTTCTTTTATTACCGGTATTTCCCGAAGGATATACGTAAAGATATACGTCGCCCGTCGACCTCTAGAGTTTGTGCAGGAGTACGTTTATCTAGATCAATTACTCGTAGGGGACCGTGATGAGGAGAACGAGATTTACAGAAAAATAAAAACGGGTTGGAGTGCATACGGTAGGTGCTGCCAAATGCTGACTATAGTAACTTCCGACTGTCATTGACAAGAAACGTGTACAATCATGGCATTCTGCCGATGCTGACATATCGGGCAGAAACTTAAAGGTTATCAAAGAAGCTCGGGAACAAGTTAATGACCGTGCAAAGAACGATGGAACGAATGATGTTATACATAACGTTAAGAGGCAGGAAACGAGCGGTATGGATCAGAGGAGCAAACGGCGGTCAAGCTCAGCTCCTCGCAGCAAACCGGACTCTAAGCAGGTGTCATAGGACTTCAATGGGCAGCAAGGAATATCGTTGTCAACCGAGTGCATCAATTCTTTTGATCACATCTCCTGAATAATGCCTGTCAACAGTTCACAAATTTGGTAGCCTCATTCACTATGCTCACTTTTATTGCTTTATAGGATAGGATAGGAATAAACTTTATTTGTCCGACGGTTATGGCTAAACACACGTTATTCAGCCATGACTCCGTCTTAGGTTTTTCACCCTCAATAGCAAACTTCAATAACGTGCAAAGGACCACTGCACTAGCCGGAGCACAACGTCGATGGAATCGCACTTTTATATTGCTGACAGGTTTTGCACACGCTAAAGTGTCACACACACAAAAAAAACTTTTTGTTTGGGAAGCGGTTTGCGTGAGCACTTCTGAAGAAAGCCAGGATTAAACGTGTTTCGTAATAGAATTCCGGAAAACAACTGTATTAATCCAAGATCTCCACTCATGTTGCTAAAAATACGATAATTGTAAAGAGAGCGGGAAAACGTAACAGATACAAACGCACAGGTGCTTGACACCTGCTGAGCACCGCTACAATTCTATATCTTGTCCTGTGTTGTTTTCATGCTCGGTTTTTTAGTTATGAACTTGTATACACCCACTATAACCAAGGAGTCCAATTTACTAAAACTGTCACACGATGTTTTCTGAGTTCTGCGCACCTTCTGCACCAGACACTTATCTGCTTTTCATACAGCGGAGCTGTGAAGGTGACAATAGAAGCACACGGAAACGTTATATGCCTGTCATCACGGTCTCATGAAAGAGCTACGTCGTTCACCGAGCTAATATTTAGAGGTAAGAGGGGGGGGGGGGGGGAGGGCACGTTAGGGGATCATTGAAACTTGATAAATGATCATTTTAATCCTATTTAGAGGCGTTATACGAAACGCTTACAATGTTTTTTCCCGTTGCTCTAAGAGAACCCTTTTTTATTCAACGAAAATGGCAGCCTTATTGTAGATGTACATTAGACAGTTCGAACTGTGTACGTTATGTACGGCCTTCGCAGTAAATAACGTATAATAGCGTGCCAGAGCTTTAAAAGCGTGTTTTATGAACCGCGTAGGAAGTTTGCCGCATGTCTCGAAAGAAGTCGGCGTGGCGAAAGACACCATTTCAAGGGAATGAGGGGCGTCCAGTGGGTGATGTACGGGCAAACATTTAAGAGCATCAGTTGATTACGGTTTTTTTTTGAAAATTTTTAAAGCAATTGTTCAAAAACGTTTTACGCCCCTTAAACGCTGTCTCCCAATATCCAGTGAGAACTTTACGTGACACCGAGTTCATATTAGGTGGAAGTAGATGTTAATGAGCACATGCGGGCAGAAGTTACCGTTTTTCGCTAAACTGTAAATTTTGTAATTACTGAACCCTTGTTTTCTCCATATTTTGGCATGTTCTACAAGATTCATAGTAAGTTGCCTAGTAAACTCGGAAAACTAAACGGGGACCATCTTGTCTATATTTGGTGAAAATAGGAGGCATGGATGGGTGAGGCGTAGGTGAAATTCATGTTGTGTGGGTTATATTGGGGAATATACGAAGCACTTTCTTCCCACTCCGTGCTGTTTTTAGGTGGATAATTTAGCCATCCCGATGTCGTTGGACGTCTTCCTTTCTGTCACTGGTTTCAGAAGAAAGCCTTAAGTTATTTTCAATTTTTATGGCACATTATGATATTATTACACAGCCAAAGGTAATATTTTAGGCAGAGGGTTCGAGCTTTTAATTTCAAATTAGCCTAACTTTGCAATAACTGACCAAAACGACGTGAGCTGCTAGCAGATTTCAGCTGTCACAGCCCTCTTTCAGAGTAGAAGTATAGGCAAACTGTGGCTTCACCTGTGCTGGCAAGAAACTTCGAGGGCTGCCACTCCAGATATATTTTCAAACCTAATTGTGTGGGTGTTACGTGAATCACGTGATAACAACGAGCGACAATTTGAAACTTGACGCCGCTTGTCACTGCTCAAAAAGGGGCTCATCTAACTAAAAACATTAGCGCAACTTGCACCAAATTGTGCAAGGCTGGAGAAACAGCGAAGCTGGTGATCACCTAGCTTCTTCCAGTTTCGCTAGGCTGCCGCGACCGCCGATAAGACGGTTATGTGTCGCAGTGACTTACAGCGAGTCATTTTATTCTTCTTTCATGCTTTTTTACTTTCTTGTTCTTCGTGCAACCGTATGATGGAAGTATGTCGGCACGCCGGTTCAGAGCTCAAAGGCCCCGATTTTAAAAAAATAACCTTTATTTCTTGTCTAAGTGATGCTAGTGCTGCATCGATGGCATCATAAGGCCGCCAGATAATGCACCCACATTGCATGCGCCAGAGCCAGGACATTATACTTATCCGCTATGATGCCTGACGGCGACGACGACTACGCGGGTTGCTGAGAACTATTACGCCCATGAACAATGATAAGGATGCTATTATATGACGGGCATGACCATGAGGATTCTTCCGGCAAGTTTTTACTCATATGCTCTTCTATGGACATCTAGAGTCCACCGGAATTTCGCTTACATTCCTAAAGCTTTTATATCCATGCGTTCTTTTAGCTCTCTTTTGACCGAGCACAAAGTGCTTCTTCATAAAAGATAAGTTATGTGCTTTCTCCGTCTTTTGTTAGTCTGTTTGTTACAGCCGGCCTATATTTAATATGTACTCTTCGCCTAAGAAAGCGTAGCGGGGATCAACCCCGATTCCCTGATCTCCTTCATGCCTTTATCAACAACAACAAAAAGGACGACAAAGAAATGCATGTGAGTTAACATGTCGATAATCTCGCTGTACGTGTTGTTAGCCGTCTTGCGTCATCACTGACCGCTTGAAAACTTTGAGAATGCTCTTGCTTCGGCTTTATCTGTAAAAAAAAATACATCCCATTAATTAGCGGACTTTTATCCGAGAATTGACTCGTGTTCTTAGCCACGGCACACATAACGACGCCAAATTTCACGCATCTTTTAACCTTCCTGCTAAAGCATAGGAAGCACGCGTATAACCAGTGTTTCTTGCAATATTTCCTATGGAGGGCAATCTTCCACCACCGTCTGTGGGACATTTATATAAAATTTGCGCTGGCTTTACACCAATCACCAGCGGAGCTGTGGAGGCGTGGCTTGGCTTTCTGTTTTCTCTACTTTGGCATTACTTAGCTCTTATCTTGGTTTTCACCTTAGCTTTAACTTGACTTGAGTACCCGGGTTCAAATCCCGCCTCGCCAAGAAAGTTTATATTGTTTCTTTCTCTCTCTCTCTTTTTTTCTTTCTTTCTTTCTCTCTCTGTGTGTTTCTCTGTCTCGCTCTCTCACTCTCAGTTGCATTACAATCGTCGGTACAATGCAACCATATGGCTCCCATAAATGCATGTTCTGCAAGCGTCAGTGTAAAAAAAAAAAAGAAAAAAAAAAAAAATTGGTGTACAGCGCAGTGGTTACGACGCGCTCGCCTTCGGACCGTGGGTACCCGGGTTCGAATCCCGCTTCGCCAAGAAAGTTCATTTTATTTCTTTATTTCTCTCGCTCTCTGTCTCTTTCTTTCTCTCTCTGCACCTCTTCTCCTCCTATGCTCTGCTTTCACTCTCTCCCAGCTAGGCGATGCTGCGCATGACAACGAGACCAACCTAGCGAGGCCTTAACAGCTCCGCTGTAAAATGCTGCACCGCTTTGGGAATGCCGCTATGTTGGATACTCGTGGCTGCGTCTCGAACGTGACTTGGTTATAAAACATGGTCGTGGAGGCCCAGGTAAATCCTTCTTCCAGTAAAATCTTCAAAAAAGACGCTTTATTCACTCGTACTACAACCTTCAATAAAGTGTACTCACCTAGAGTGCATAAGCAAATGAGCAGACACGAAACAAACAACACTGTCGCCCAGCGGCACCAGACCTTGCCGTCTTTCCTACAACGTCAGCGGGCCACTGTTTACACTGTGTTTTGTATAAATGTACATCCAAGCACAAGTCCTCATGTCTGAATAAAAATGTTTTTGTATTACTGCGCTAACAATTATATGGACACTTCAAGCAAGTTTCACCGTCATCGTCGCAGTCACCGTGAGGCTTCGCATATATTTAGGTATATGTATACTATATTTATCTAATAATAATGAAAAGTAAAACAGGTCTTTTCGGTGCTATTTTAGTGGATAATGATCCATTGTGACAGATGAAACAGTGCATGCCAGGCGCGCCTTTCTAATGTCCTGGCTCTCCGAGAACAATGCCAATCCTTAGCCGCCGCAATCCATCATTCCCACACGTACAACTGCGGCGCAGAGCCAGTTCTCCAACTAGGTTATGTTGTAACAAACTTTGTGCAGAACACATTACGTAAACGCGCCTTGCCCGCGTTGTTAGTGCGAAGCACTGTCGTAACTTGTCGCACGGAAAGTACTACGCGCCCCAAACCAAAGTTGCGACGAGTTAGTAGAGAGTCTTAGGTTGGGAGACGCAAGCGGCACCTAAGCATTGGGGGACGCAACTCCATTATGGACCCTCCGCTCCCATGTGTAGGGTAGCAAACCGGTTGTGCTGAACTGGTTAACGTACCTGCCTTTCCTTCTCCACTCTTTCCTTCCTTCCTTCGCGCACTTTCTGTGCTCGCTTTGGGTTCTTTTGTACGCCCGGTGGTCTACCTCCCCCAACGAATTGGGTGCGGCTTGCGTCCCCAAACCTAAACCTCTCTGATGTCGTCATCTTTTCGGTGGATGCCATCGGCCATACCATGCTGAATACGCCGGTTCTTTTCGGTGGGAGTGCTGGTCGCCTTTTGTGATAGAGTATGCGCCTATCCAAGGCACGCGGATTACAAGTGAGCGATATAATTGAGCTATGCCGAGCGTCTCGCTGTGTTATGCTTACGCATTAAGGATTCGGCTCAAATCATGCACTCATCCTGGCGCAAATCAGACGTGCATATCAATTGTTCTTTTTTTTCCTGTTTGTGAAGCTGTTCGATGTAGCATGTGAACTAGCGTGTTTAATAAACAGGATTTGTTTCTCATACCCAAATGTCGCAATGTGTAGATCCGATATTCATGCGGAGATCGCTGTCAAGCTGTATCTTTGTTGTTGTTTTTATATTGTTGACGGCGTGTTATGCCTATCACAACTAGGATAACGCGCTGTTTCTTTGAAGCACATTCTCTTCATACATCAGGATAAATGCACAAGGCACTGCTGTGTACCACGTGTAAAAAATGTATCACGTGATTTTATAGAAATGAGCCAAATGTTTTGCTGGTCATTCTAGTGGAGATAATAGACAGACAACATTGTGTTGTAGGTAAATATAATAGTAATTTGTGATCAGACCTTTTAAAAAAGCACCTAAATATTATCTACGATTTCATGCAAACTGCATACAATCATTCGATTTATTTGCTTTAAAACATCTGAAGAATGCACTTTACAGAATCTGGATAACGTTTTTCGGCGACAGACGGGTAACCGTGGTGTTCAGGTGTTGTTTTTCGTTTCTTGTGTCGCGCGAAGTTCTTGAAACATTCGTAAGAAGATATTTCACCCTGCTAATGAAATATTTACATTGAAAAACTTACAAGAATTACTAGAAGGTAATATTTACTTTGTCATGGCAGAAAATAATGTTGAAATTAGGCGGACTGGGCACCTTTTTAATAAAAGAACTTCACAGTTTCACATGTATTAAAAAGAATCGCACTGCGTCCCCGTGATAAAGCTTCCTCCTAACACAAAGCACGTACCAATTAACGCCAGAAGCAGGCTCCAAACAAGAAGAAACGCTACGCAGTGGTCACTGACACATTGCTCGTATTATCTCGTGACGGCAGCAACCTTGTGGATTCCTGCATCCACGCAAAATTGCCCGCTACCAATAATGGCCGTACCTCTCGCGTGTTGGCCTACTCGCGCAGGTACGAAAGCGAACTAAAGAAAAAAAAAACAAAGCCTCTGCTCGTCCCAGGACCAAAGGATGTCGACATAATCCCATTACCTTCGTTCGATGAACCCCGTGTCATTCGATGAACCCAGTCACTCGATCGCTTCGCCAGGGCACATGCAGCACAAAAAGGAAAGTCTCTCTGGTAGCATGCGCTTAATGCTTGAACTCTTACGGAACGTGCGCATTGGATTCTTAGATGTTAATAAGAGGGGCAACTCGGGCCGGTTGACGTTGCAAAGTTCACATTTCGAAAGACCCAACTCTCGGACGATGCACTATATATGCAAAGAATTGACTCTGTGTGTCTCCTTTCTTTGTCTCGTGCTTTTTTTTTTTTGCCTTGGCGCCCGATATTCCAAAAATACCAGCAATATTAAACTCCTCTAAGCAAAAGACGAAATATCTGTGCCTAAGGACCGACTTAAATACAAAAATCAATTTAAACACCTTGTGCGAAGGCCTTCCAATGTCGCCAGATTCCAGCGTATAGGTCAAAAGGACACGGTGAAAAGGTCATTTGTGATGTCGCTTTGCGTGGCTTTCTCGCGAATGTGTCAACCTTGGGAATGTAATAGACTATTGTTATTATTATGTACTGCGAAAAAAAAAACTTGGGCCAAGCTTACGAATCAGATTGTTCGTAGGAAATTATTTTTGATTTGCCAGTCTCTTTTGATAGTAATGCTTTAGGCTTGGCCAGTACATGCTTTTACGTAGAGTCTTACCTCTGTCGCTGCTTGCATTTGTATATATTAGAACGTTTAGTGGGTTTGTAATGATTAATCGGCTACGCGAGTACCGATGGTGTGCAAGCAACGTGGTTGTTGTTTGAGTGCCTTAGTACTTGCCACCTGTTATGCTATTGTCTTTATCTGCCCCATCCTCATCCCCTACACCCTTCCGTGTAGGGTAGAAAACCAAGTCTGACACAAACGGAGTGTTCTCTATTTGTGCTTGCTTGTGTTCTGTGTTGCGTTCTTAAATGTCTTGCCTAATCTTTCCGTCTTTCTGTCTATCGGTCATTGGCCAGCGGCTTCCACCGGCGGTCGCTATCGCTATTGAACGACGCGAATTCTCACGTACCACTTCTAGCGTACAACCTGCTTTGGGATACGTGCCTAAATCCCAAACACACAAAGCCGTTCCTACATGCAAGACGAGTGGCGGATCTTGAGAACATGTGCGGGCCGGTATCAAGAACGAACGGGATGATAAGTCTAGGCGCTGGCCAATAGGAAAAAAATCGTACAAATTAAGGATTTACGAATTATGATCCGGCTCCTCAGTGATTTCGGTGAAACTTATTTTGTTCTGTTCTTTTTTCTATTCGTACTGTGAGCCCCAAGGGCATTGCAAGAGTTGGGTTGTACCAACCCAACTCTTGCAATGTCTAACAATGAGCACTACTAGACTGTACTCACGCTGTACCAGCAATGAGCACTAGACTCTAATATTCACTAAATATACAAAACACTCTACAAATACTGCCTCCTTTCGAAAAATGATTGCAATATTTTAATTGTGTGGTTCACTTTGACAGAAGAAAAATTTGGAGGACCCTTAAGCTTCGCCTTTAGGAGTGAAAGACCATAGCATTCAAAGATCCCTGGCTGCTTATCAGGCTTTTTTTCTCGTATATTAACATTACAGCCCGACGCTATCACGTCTGTAGGTTGAGGTTAAGTCGTATTTTACGAATTTTCTGACGGATTTCACTTTGAGAAATTCAATTTTTGTTCACTAACGCCTTGCGCCACGCGGATGGCCTGCACGGTCGGGGTGGTTCGGGATGATTATTACCACCAAGGACGCCGGCGAGCCCGCGCCCACGCCACACCAACGCCGCTGGATTTTCGGCGACAAGGGGTCCTTAACTCTATCGCGTTAATATGCACCTGATTGTTGCAAAGAAGAGAGGTAAAGATTTGTATTAGTGGGCTAGTGCCGGGGCACATGGTAGTTTCATGCCATCATAATGGATAGTGAATGACGAACAGATACAGCGACAAGATAGCCCAGATAAGTGTGCTACTTAGTTCTACTCCGGCGGCTGCTGCATACGGCACGGCCGCGCATGGTCGCGCGGGTCCTATCTCGAAAGCAGTCTGCAAAGGGGACAGAGTGCGCCGAGTGCTGATAACTTCGTGTGCGCTAGTGTTCTCGCCGCTTAGTTGGCGTTGAAGAGAAAGGCAGCACGAAGCTGAATTCACTAAAAAATATGGGGTTTTACTTGCCAAAACCATGATCTGATTACGAGGCACGCCGTAGTGGGGGACTCCGGAATAATTTGGACCACCTGGGGTTCTTTAACGTTCGCCTAAATCAAAGTACACGGGTGTTTTTGCATTTCACCCCCATCGAAATGCGGCTGCCGTGGCCAGGATTTGATCTCGCGACTTTGTGCTTAACCGCCCAACACCACAGCCACTATGCAACTATGGCGGTTTACTCAGATAATTATCGACAGTGAAACGGGCAAAAATATATCTTCAATAGCTGTTGTTGATGTTGTTCAATAGGTCTGACTGTTGGGCTAGTTGCTCTATCATGCTGACTGGAAAACTTAGCGCAAAAAAAAAAGAAAAAAAACTTGGACACAGTTACAGAGAAAAGACGAAGAAGAGCGTTCAACCTCGTCAATTCCTTGTGTCTATGTCCTAATTTTTATGCTCTAAGTTTTCCAATAGACTATGTTCTTCACATGAGCAGCGCAGCTTCTTTATGGATCATGGCGTTATCTGCTAGAGCTTCACTATCAGAAGGAGGTTTATGAGGAAATGCTCGGGGGATCCGTACAAGGATCTCGGAGAACCATCTTAGGGCAGAGCCTCCTGCCCCCCCCCCCCCCCCCCCCACACACACACACACACACACTCCTCTCACCCCTCTCCTTGCATGGTGAGTTCTCGGAAGAACTTTCCTGTGATTGCTTCCCCGCGACTTCTTCTGCTTCACAAGGCTATTGTAAATAGAACTCCGCAAGTTCGATTGAGGGTTTGGTCCAGTTGCAAAAAAAAGAACGCCATTAGCTCTGAGAGCCGTTTATGCTTTCACCAAGCTTTAGTGAACTATTAACCTGGTTTCGATGGTGAACGTTTAACGTGTAACCGGGCACATCTGCAGCTATCTTACTAGCCCGAGCATAAAGCACCGTTTGGTACTCACCGAATGTAAATACTTAACGTTCACTATTGAAGCGAAACTCTCTTTTGTTAGCTTATCAAACAAAACCGCGCCGGTTTAGTGGTTTAGAGGCGCATCTCCACGAATTGCTGGGTATCGATCGAAGATCCATTCTTGAATGAACTATGCCCGTTGTGAAGGCAAACGCTGGGTACAGTTTCCTTAACTAGTGCGGCTGGCTAGACTTCAACGAACGCGGACACCGGCTCTCTTTTGCACCACACAGCATTCAATTTGGGTTAAGACTTACAAGCATATCGCGGTATAATGCGAACGAATGCTTAACGGTCGGGTTCACGATTGAAGTTCGTCGACCAGGGAGCAGCAATTTGATTTTCACTCCCTCGAGATAAAACTTTATATTGTCTGATAAAATGACAGCACTCACTTAAAGGCGCTACTGAATCTAGAAAAGGATGTGAGAGTTGAGGCACGGAAGGGGAGAAGAGCGCACAGTAAACACTTTCACTGCAAGTAACTCCTGAACTAACTGTCCATAGTTTTCAGTATATTATGACAAGAAACAAAACAAGCGAGTGAAAACATTGTAGAAACAAAACAATGAGAAGACCAATTGAGATTTCATGGCATTCGCGTTGATCATGTTCCGCATCAAGAACAGAGGATATCTGCGACTGCCAGTGGGAAACGAGGTACTCCTACCTTACCACAATACCACAGATGACGTCAAATGTTTACCAATCACGGAAGCTACGAAAAAGAAAACAATTCCGTAGCATGGAAGTGCTGCCATGTATTTATATTTGAAGCTTGTTCAAGCATATATTAACAATGTTGTATGATTTTAGTGAATACTGCCATATATTGATGCTAATTTACACGTGTTGACTGATCCCGCAGTCAAATAATTTTTGACGCCGACTACACATAGCAACTATGGCAGTTGTTTTCCATAACTTTTTATTTGCTGCTTTTAGGTTTCTTTTCCTGCTGTAGCTGTTACTCCTCTAACCGTTCCGGTCTCCATCAGTATCCGCCGCCATCCGTCACGGGAATTCCAAAAGCTTACGTCAGAAAATTATAAAGAAAGAAATATTCACAATGGGCCGTGTATATTCAAACTTACGCCCAACAAATTAGAGGATTCGAGAATTGTACCTCTAGTCCATTCTGACGATGCTTCAGCTGTGGGGATTGCTGATCCAGTGCATATAAATTAACAAGTATGACCTTTCCTGCCTTTTGGAACATGTTTTTCACTGATCCTGGCTAGCGCGATTGGCTAACACCATCTCATAATCTGTATACTGGATAGAGCTGGCGGCTGCTCCTTCTTCCTATCCTGGCAGGTTGTCTTCCAAGTTGCAGAGAGATTCTAAAGTAAGGTTTCTTGTACATGCCATGTGAATGATTGCGTACCATCAGCTTCCTCTTCATTAGCTTTCTTTAAAAAATTCGCTGCTTGTCATCTTTACTGGAGGGCGCTGAGTTCATATTGTGTACGTGAAGGATAGCGTGGGTATATTCATGGGGTAGCAAAAGTGTAAATTTGAAAAAAAAATTCGAATACATCCAGCTGCTGAGAAGGCAAATGGTTGTTTTAGTAGAGACGATTGGCTAAGGATGGATGGGTAAGGGGATGAAGATAAGCCGCCGAGTGTTTCCAGTTGACCAACGGGAGGCGCAACTTGCATAAACGAACACGACTCACACCTATTTTACGTCTCTGAAAGTGATTGCTCACTCACATCCCCCTCCGGCCAACGTTCACTCCAACAAACACGGCGGGAATCCGCGTAAAGCTTACTCATTATATTGCTTAGATTAATGGCGTCACTGCTTACTTTACGGGCGAAACAATTTTTTTTTCGTAATCGCTTGGCCACTCATTCATTTACCCATGTAATTTTTCATGTCGGCCGTGTATTGTACGCCTTACTATTACTGAGCTGAACGAAATTTCATCCAATTGAAGGAGAATTGAACCATTCCTTCATGAATCTAGGTCCCAATGTTCATGTTTACCATAGATACCTATTGGTGTTTTAATGTGCATGTATTTGAATACTGAGTTCACAGCTCCATATTTGATGGAGGGAAGGTTTTACATTAACTGGCTTTAGCATGCCAAGTAGCTCAGTTAACCGTTCTTCAGCATACAGTTTGAAGTTTGGTGGGATTGGAACCTTTGTGATGTGTCCTATATCCGACTCAAGTCATTACACGACATCGCTATACATATCAGTTGCCGGAGACGCTCCCGAACACACCTAAATACGAAGAAAAGAGCTCAAAGGGCTACAAATTGCCCTCCGCAAAGTAAATGAATGGAATCATTTCGTAATGCCTTTGTTTAGTCTTCTATGGCCTATAAGGCAATAGAAGAATATTCATTTATTACGCTTGCCTATGCTTCATGCGAAACCTCTCATTAAAATACCCATGTGTTCTCAGAGTATGCCGTTCTATTTGCAACCATGGCCAATCTTAAAGTGTTAAGATCACGTCTTTCCAGTTTGTGTGGATCGATTTTACAGAAAGGGCGAAGCTGAACGAAGAATTACGCGGACATTGCACTCGTCCTAAGTGCCACGTTGAGATTCAATCTGCATGATTAAACAACTTGCCTTATGCGAAGAAGTTATCTTGGATTCCACAATGCCCTTTCGAGACGCTAATAACATCGGGAAGTTTTTGTTCACGATGCGTATCTTATAAGAAAAACTGTCCACATGCCTGCGAATCGTCTGTGTGAAGATGGGAAAGGCCTTTTTCGAAACGTGCACCGTGGTCTCGAAACCGGGACGGCGCTAGGAAACTGGATGCAGTATTAAGGAAACGTGGTATAGAATTATGTAAGAAATAAAATTGTAAAGGGGCATGAAGGTCACCTGTATTTCTTAATTCTTCTGTAGTGCGTACTGTATGCCTTATTATGCAACTAGTGGGCATATATGGACTTCGAATTTAATTTGAAGAAACTTCTTTTTAGTTGATATGCGGGGCCAAGAATTATCTCATTTCATAGAATATTCAATCATGGCCAAGTGTGCGATGTTTCAACAGTTAACGGAGCTTCCTTGCCAAGGGAAAGTGTCGGTGATGCATAGGACTCATCGAAATTTACGGTGAAAGCCAACCTAGAAAGGGCGGTGACTTTTTACGTTGAGTTAATTTAGAAGTTTCGCAATGGAATGAATATTCAATATCGGGGCGTCTGTTGAAAAAAAAAAGCCTCTTTCTGTTTAACTTTCCACATTTTGATTCACTTTATATCTTTAGAAGTCGAAAAACTTTCGGCAATGGATGAGGCACTTGAATCTCATTTTTCGATTCCGTTCGACGATTTCGCTGTTTGAACGCCCCTAATTATTACCAACTTTGCCGCTGTCCATCCACGACAAAGTTCAGGACTTGTCGCACTGATTTCTTACTGCGAACAAAAACGCAATGATTTCTCACTGCCAACTACGGCAGTGTGAAGTGCAATAAGACGAACATCTTGCGGAACCTAAATGGTCAATTATTAACGGGAAACCGACAGCACAAAGAGAAGGAACATCAAGAAAGCTTGAGCGCGAAGCGGCGAAGAAAGCTTGTGCTCAAGCCTTATTCACATTCCTTCTCGTTGGGTTTTCTGTCCTCCGCTTCGCGCAATAAGTGTCAGGCCTAATAAGAACTGCAGTAAGAGCGTATGGACTTGGATCAATCTAGTTTTCACTTTTCTGGTATTGTACTTGACTATCAGTACTCATGCTCAGAATGAGACCAAGATGGCTGCAGCAAATATAAATTTGGTATTATAGAACAGCTCGGGCAGTGCATTTACAGATTTACTGTGTGATAAAATTGTTCTAGCCCTGGACGTAAATAACCAGAAAAAAATTCCTCTTCATCAACAATACGTAGAGATTGTTGCGTAAATGTAAGCAACAGGTTACACGACTGCTCCTGCTAAACCGCTGGCTGATCTCCGCTCAAGTTTTGCACATGTGTAGCATTTCACATAAACTTTAGTTTAGTTTATTACCACATTTTATATATATACTCAGAGGCTTCGTCAGCGATAAAACCGAACGTGGTGTCATCTGCAGCGATAAAAAAATGAATTCTACTGTAATTCTTGTGCAAACGGTGGCATCATTTGTCACGACTATACAGCCAAAAGAAAGTGCTCACCGTAACCTTGACGCGCGGCCTCGCTGTTCCGTCAGTGTGGAATCGAAATTTTGTCACGGGTTTAATGTGACACGACGGGTATATTACGTACGTGTTATTCTTCCGTCTGTATACACGTCTCGTCACCCATACCCAGGAATTTTGGACATTCCTCCTTCGAATATGTACCTAATTCACCGCTACACGCCAGTCTAACTGAATAGACAGTCCTTTTAAACAATCATATTTCAGAACTGTCTAGTTTCAATATGGGTCTGTTAGTCACATGGATGGAGCACTTCCTTCTAACATAGTGCGCATTTTCGGCCCGCAGTAGTGCGCATTTTCGACCCATTTTCGGCCCTTAGCGTTATTACAGTTTCTTGATGAGTTCGTAACACTGCTTTAACGCGACACAGCGTGCGTACTAAGTGCCGTAAGCGCGTATGTTATTAGAAGACAGTGCCCTTTCAATGTTGCGGATTGAAGCTTGTTGAAACTCGGCCGATCTTTTGAAATACAAGGCTCTCAAAACGCTGCCCTTTGAGTTATACTGGCGTATTGCGGTGAAGTTCGACAGACCACAGAAGGGACGATGTCCAAAATTCCTGGACTTGCCATTTCCCACGACAAGGGATAAACATCGCCATTTTCCTCGAGACAACGCTGCTTTGGCGTCTCGGAAGGTGCGTTGGCCTGAAATGGTGCTTTAACTTAAACATAGCTTGGGAATTGCGTAGGTGGATCAACGTAAGCATTACATGACAACAAAGTTACCTGTAGCGGTGCTTAAGCACTGAATAAAACTTAGCATTGAATAAAGCAAATACAGACAATAGTACGCATCGCATTGAGTTGCATACCATTTAATTAACCACTCCACGACAGCTTTACTTCAAGTAGATTCTAGCATGCGCTGTCATCTGCATAATTATTTTGTGATGGGAAAGGTAGAAGCCCTCGCACATTAGGTTCGTATGTTTGTACAGTGGAATAAAATACCGTGAGAATCTTCCTGAAGTATCAATAAAGCACTTCACCAAGAAAAAAGAACTGGGGGGACAGTTTGCCGAAAGCGGGAACAAACACTAAATCATTTGCACGGGAGAAGTCGCACTATGACGTTTAAATATCGGTCAGTCGTGTCAGTTTTTTGAGGGAAAGATGCCAATCCTCAGCCGCTGAATACAGCGCGAAAGTTATCACTTCAAGCAGTGCTCCTTCAATGTTGCGTATTATTTACCATCACGTTTATAACTAAATGGCACATCAACCACCGGGATGGCGTCGGGGCTTTGACGTTGCGCTGCCAAGTCCCGGCCACGGCAGCCGCATTTCAACGTGGGCGAAATGCAATAACGCCCATGTACTGTGCATCAGGTGCACGTTAATTAAAGAACTCCCGGCGAACAGAATTATTCGGATTTCCCCACTACGGCGCGCCTTAAAATTATATATATATATATTTTTTCAAATTCATTAGTTACCTAGCATTGGTACCGTAAGTCATTACAGCAGAGAGGTTACAGACTTATCTAGGTACACGAAGAAATTATTTCAATACGGGGAAAAAAAGCATCATTTTCTGTGATGTATACAATGCTCGATGGCAAACTGTTCCAATCTCGAACAGCATCTAACAAAAATAGTAATGACGTAAGACGTCACCCCTACAAGAAAATTCCCTGCCCTTCAAGCAGTGGTCCAGTCGCTTAGATATATAGTGTGGTGCCTGCATAAATTGTTCGCGGTTTATGCCTGTTTTAGAATAATAAATATCGTTGAAAATTTTTTAATGTGACATGCATTCTACGATCATTCAGCTCTTGTCATTTAAATTTGTTTTCTGTCATGCTGAGATGCCGGCTATAGTTACCAAGAACAAATCTAACTGCCCTATTCTGGATTTTTTCTAATTTATTTATGAGCTCAGATGTATGTCGGTCCCAACAAACCCATCCGTATTCAAGTATTGAGCGTACACGACTGAAATACCAGCTGCGTTTTTAAGTTATTCTTTAAATGACTAAAACTGCTCCGCAAAATTCCAAAACTGACGCTGCCTTATTTACAATATAGTTAATATGCTTGTTCCATCGTAAGTCAGAAGTTAAAAAGATACCTACACATTTAAATTCCTTGCTTATGTTTAGAGTGAAATCGTGAATTCAATACCTATACGGATGATTAGCTCGTTTTCTTGTGAAGGTGACGTGAACAGTCTTATCATGTCCCAACGGACACACCAGTCTGCTATAGTATTTAAATCAGCTTGCAGGATTCGTGAATCAAAAATGGCATCTACCACTCCATAAACAAGATATAATGATCGGCAAACATCCTGAATGAAGACTGTATACCAATTGAAATGTCATTAATCTTGAAGTATCGTGGACATTTTATTGGTGAAGGTGAGTGGCCAAACATGAGCAGCTGTAACGCACGAAATGCGTTATTGCTTCTGCCGAAATGCGGCAGAAGCAATGATAAACCGTCTTGTAAATTTCATGAGACAATCACCCCATTTGCACCCGTTTTAGTTTATAGTTATGATATCCTGTCTCGTCACTTTCTAATTTCTTTAACTATCATATGTCTTAGTGCACACAATGGCAAACCAACAATAGCAGCCTATCACGTCCTGCGAAAAACCGCTTCGAATACTTCGCGCGCACATTCCCAAAACCATCAACACCAAACCAAGTATGATCTCCACTAATCGGGGCTGAAGTAGCACCTTCTGACGATTTTGCCATTCTTCATACCCGCGCGCATGATGGCGCGGAAGATTATCTCTGCAGAGTGAGTGAAAGCGTGATAAGAAAGTTGTCTTCTTGAAAGAACCTTGAGAACGTGTGCGGCCGTTAGTTTCAACTTTGAGAAACCTGAGAATTTTGAGTATTTTCCTGCGTTTCTTTGAAGCAATATATCGCATTTGAACCTACGTGACTAAACTACCATCTGTTTTATGACGTCGGTTTCGTCCGACGAGGCATTATAAGCGTTAATAGCACCAGCGCGTCTATCTTTACCAAAAAGAAGTCACATCAGTTGCACGGGCCTCCGCTCCCTCCTTTTAATTCGACAAAACATGCTACTTACCGGTCGATATGTAGAGACAATATCTTCTTTAAAAATGAAAAACGGCGAGGATATGTGAGGTCTTAAATAGGATACACACGCTCGCTCTGTGTGTATTATATCATTAAAGAAAAAGATGTTCACAGCTAATCTACAAGACACAAACAGTGACGGCTATGGGTAGAGAGAGAGAGATTCGACTTTAATGGTGCCAGCAATTCACGAGGGCGGACGCTGCCTCCCTCCGCCTAGCAGACGGCCGAGATCCCCTGGGTCTCAGCGGCTGCCTCGGCTAGCTGGACGGCCCAGACCTGGTCTTGCTGGTCTGAGCTGAGCAGCAGGGTCTCCCACTGCTGCCGGTTTTGAATTTTGCGGCCCTCGAAAGGAGCCGCCTTCGAGCATGCCCATAGAATATGTGGCAGATCCGCCCTACATTTACATAATTTGCATTGATCGTTGTATTGCCCTGGATAGAATCTGCTGCAGGCCACCGGGTTTGGATACATGTTTGTTTGCAGGAGGCGCCAGGCCACCGCCTGTTTCCTGGTTAGCGCGGGATGAGCTGGTGGGTACCGGGCCCTTCCCAGCCGATAGTAATCGGTTATTTCTCTGTAGCTGACCATGCGGTCTCCTCTCGTTCCCGGCTGGGCTGGCTCACTTGCTCGGCGAGTAAGTCCTCGAGCTACGTTGTGAGCCGCCTCGTTGCCGGGGAGAGAGGAGTGCGCGGGTGCCCAAATAATTTGGATCGTCCCGCGATGACGGTCGCTGTTACTATTTAGAATTTTGAGCGCCTCTGGCGAGATGCGTCCTTTCGCGAAATTGTGAACTGCAATTTTGGAGTCGCTTATGATCACTCTCGCTTTCGTGGAGGCCACCGCTAATGCTATGGCGGCTTCCTCCGCAACTTCGGCGTTGTCCGTTCTCACGGTGCCGCTCGCGAAGGGTTCTCCGTCCGCGTTTACCGCTACTACGGACATCCCTTTGCGTTCTCTGTATTCCGCGGCGTCCACGTAGGCCACGCCCTCTACGTCATGGTATTTGCGCTCAATGTGGCGTGCCCTTGCCTCTCGTCGCTCCTTGTGGTGCTCCGGGTGTATGTTCTTGGGCAGTGGAGGAATTTTAAATTCTCTCCTCGGTCTCTAGTGGAATGCTTAGTTTATGGGTATGGGTAGCTATATATCTTCGGGCTGTCTATCGCAGAGAGAGCAAGACGACACACAAAGCGTAGACTACCAACGAAGGTTTATTTTTCTAGGGCACAATTTTATACGCTCGCACGTGCCAGCGTATAAAACTGTGCTCTGGAAAAATACATCTTTGTGGGTAGTTTGCGCTTTGTGTGCCGTCTTGTCCTTTTTTTTTTGTACTCGTTCTCTCTGCGCTATCCTACATAAGATTACGAACCAACAAGCCCGCATTTCTGCGTTCTCGGTAGCTATATAATTCTTTTTTGGTTTTTTTTGAGGAGTTGCAAAGTATTTACACACGAAACAGCTCGCCCAGATGATGGGGGTTTGACATCAGACCTTTTCTTTCATATCAGTGTACTATTTTTCAATCCGAGATCGAGGCATGGCCTTCCTTGCACCAAGGCCCACTTCCACGATTTGCCGGTTTGATCAAAAGCCTCCAGAACGTGTGTAGTTCAATATCGAGAATAAAAGGTAAATTAAAAGGAAAAATACAAGAAAAAGCCAGTTTTCTCAGAATGTGTTTCTCATCGGTAATTACACCATCTTCTGCACCCGTCTGAAAAATAATGAAGCGATCAAAGAGCACAGCACAAAAAAAAAAAAAGACAAACAGCGTGACTACGTAGAAAATGTCTGGGATCGCTGCGAGAAATTCGACCCACGGCTTTCTAGTATGATCAGCGAGAGTGCTCTAGGCGCTAGCGACTCAGGCCTTCAAGGCGGGTTGTGAAACATCACCTGCTTGCTAGCTTGGAGAGGCGAGCAAATGACGCCGGACGTTAACCTCAAGTGCGCCTTATTTGTTGATAAGCCGCACTGTTGACACATAATGGGATGAGGTGGAGTGGTACTGTCAACAGCGTCACTGTTTGCGTTGTTGAGACCGAGAAACAAGCTGAGAAAAAAATTCTGGCAGTAATCATAGACTGTGATTATTAGAGTCAAAGATACCTTTTCTGTATAACTTGTTGCATATCCACATGCTACCTGTGAATCATGAAACCGTTGGCTATTGAGAGCATTTCTGTGTTTTACATGTATTTCAATAGACAAATCCGAGTTTGCCAGCTGTAGCGTTCTTATAACTGCTGGCGTATAGTAAAAAGGTGCTTTGTTCTTGCGAAAATTGCCGTTGTGGCGGTCCTCGCTGGAAGTAGCAGCAAACCGCGCCACAGCTCCGTGTAAGCAACATCTGCTCTAGACATGTCTGGATGCGAAGAAAATTGCGCCTACCTACAGAACGGAGAAATTCCGATCGAAATTGTAGCGGGAAGAATAAAGGGGCGCTGAAAGTATAATTAGAAGATCCAATTATCGAGAAGATGTGAAATAAACACAGTGACAAGGCCACCATATGACGTTTCACTGCTGCCGTTGTTTGCTGAACCCGAATCGATCGGTCTTGCCAACTTGCAGGGTCTGAGAGAGGCGAGACAGAGAGAGAGAGAGAGAGACAGCGAGGAGAGGAAAGGCAGGGAGGTCAACCAGACGATCGTCCGGTTTGCTACCCTACACTCGGGGTAAGGGAAAGGGGAATAGAAAGAGGAAAAGAGGGAGAGAGTGAGTACTGAGTACACGTGGGACGATGTACAGGAACAATATAAGTGGTCTCTTAAACCGGTGCACTTCAAATACTGTACTAATGCACGAATCGCATTTTGTGCCAGTGACGGGTGCAGCCACGGTCCCAGTATCTCTGAGTCAGAGAAGTGTCTCGAGTCCAGTCGCTTTAAAGTTGTCCTGAGAGAGAGAGAGAGAGAGAGAGAGAGAGAGAGGCGTTGTACGTCGTAGCAAGGACAGGTACACAATAGGTGCTCGATGGTTTCCTCGCACATACTGGAGTCGCACATCGGGCTCTCGGCCATTCCCATACGATATGAGTAAGCGTTCGTGAACGCCACTCCCAGCCACAAGCGGCACAGCAAGGTTGTTTCGCCCCGGGAAAGGCTAGATGGCAGTTGTAGCTGCAGTAGCAAGGGTTCCAACTTATACAATCGGCAATTGAAGGCACTTGAACTCCAGAAAGCTTGTGACTTTTTGCGTGCAAGCAGACGAAGTTCCCTGGCAGTGTACATCCTCGCCAAATGTATTGGACGCGTCTGGGTGTCTTCGTGGGCAGACCGGGCAGCCCTGTCAGCAATGTCGTTGCCGACGATGCCACAGTGAGCAGGAATCCACTGGAAGACTATGCTGTGCCCTGTTTCTAGAGCATTGTGGTGTACTTCCCTGATGTCGGATATCATCTGCTCGTAAGTTCTGTGATGTAAGGCAGACTTGATACTGGGAAGGGCTGCCTTAGAGTCACAAAATATCACTGATTTCTGTGCCGGCTCTTCGGTGACGTAGGTCACAGCTGCATGGAGGGCTGCAAGTTCTGCCGACGTAGATGTAGTCATATGTGATAACTTGAATTGAACTGCAACCTGCTTGGCTGGAACGACGAATGCGGCAGTTGAGCTGGTAGGTGAGGTGGAGCCGTCGGTATATATATGTATGCAGTCATGATATGTCTGGTGCAGTAATAGGAGCGCCAGTTGCTTCAGAGCCGGCGATGGATTATTGGCCTTCTTGGTGATTCCGGGAATAGTAAAATTCAGTTGAGGCTGTCGCAGGTCCTACAGGGGAGATAACGGCTTCACCGCCGGTGTATAAGATGACGGTATGCACTCTTGATGGGCGCTAATCACTTTTGAAAAGGTCGCTTGAGGTCTCTCGGCTGATAGGGAAGCTAGGTGATGGTCGGGGATCCTTGACTGATGACGAATGTGCGCTCTGAGGGAGTCGGCCGCTACCTGTGTCCGGATCGTATGGTCCCTCGCGATGGCTATTGTTGCTGTTGTTGAGGTGCACCGAGGCAGTCCTAAACACGTGCGTAGGGCTTGACCTTGTATTCTCTCCAGAGCGCGAATGTCCTTCTTGCATGTATTTGACAAAACTGGCCGACTGTAACGGATGAGTCCCGGGAACAGTACTCTGTACAGCTGCAGCGTAGAATGGACTGGTGTACCCCAGTTTTTCTCGCAAGGAAATTTGAAGAACCGGGAAATGTCTTTGAACAGCCCTGCGTTATTCCACGAAAAAAGGCTTGAGTATTTGCAGGTACGCACATTTAGTGTTTCCAGGTAGATACTTTTTTTTCTACTTTGTGCAAAATAGAATGTATCGGAAGACTGCACCGTAAAAGCGCCGCGCAAGGAAAGATAAACTCACAATGAAACGCAGAACATACTTTGTGAAAGCATGTAGCACCTCCTTCGAAACTTTTCGTTGGACGCGTTTCTATTTTGCGAGAGTATGTGTGGGTCTTTCGCGCCCCCACTGCTTTCGAAGTGTGTGCCACAATTTTCTTTGGAATTGAGAAAGGAACACAAAAATATACCTTAAGAAAACACTTTTTTTACGTTCTCAAACGTTTATATGTGGGTACGTGGCTGACCGTGCAGACAATAATGAAATAAGAAGAAACTATAGCTTTGATTATCTCTTCCAAGTCTTTTAAACCATTTTCTAGTTTCCAGTGTGAGTGGCAATGCATGTAAAAACGAGAAAAGAATACGTGTGTACTCGCAAAGCGGCGTAAACCACTGGATTCATTTCTCGTATGTACATTGGAACATGCGTAAAATTCAATTGTTTCAATAATAATGCGAATACCGTTCTTGGCCTACTCCAGTCTTTTTACGTCTACTGTGTAGCCTCTTTACACCACTCTTGTAAATAAAGCATGCTTCAAAATTTATCTGGTGCTGGGCGGTTTAGAACACGTGTCCCACGGGATCCTTACGCGTAACCTATAATGCTTTCGCTCTGCCTCACGAATGCACGTGGGACGGAAGAATTGATTCTCAGCCTTAACATTCGCCGGCGCGGCATGCATCTCGGAGGCCACGCAAAAGAAGGGAAAGTTCGCGCGCACTTTGCAGGCGCGCCGCTAGATGTAGCGGGTCCACAGGGGATAGCGAGAGAGAGAGGAACCTGGCTACAGTAGACGCCTTATGCCTAACGCGTTTCGGCGGCGGCAGTATGCTGTGTCACTTCGGGTGGAGACAACACGAGCATTTTAACCGCTATTTACCGCCAAATTTGGTGGGTAGCCATTTTGGTCCCCAGTCTTTCTGCCTTTTTTTTTTGTCATGCTCTGATGTACTCATGTTGGCACGCGATCTATTAAATTTCTTTAATTTAGTTTTACGCCAATGCGCACAAGAAATCTGCATACATCTTTAATATATTAGTTGCCTTTTCCTTTCATATTAACACATCACTTACTTTTCTATTGCACGTCGTGCGAAACATATAAAGCAACAAGTTATAAGGCACGATGGAGTGCTCGTGGTAGGATTATCTCACGCCAAGAATGTGAACTGCGTTAAGCATTTGTCGTTGCCTTCCAGTTGTACATATTATATAAAGGGTGCTTTTCGAAGTGTGCTGTAATAAAGACTGTCCATACTAGTCTGTTTAACCAAAACGTAGACGTGCCGTGTACGGCGCTCAGACGCGCCATTGGTCTCTGGCTGCTGAGACCAAAGTTTATGAAAAGAAGTAATTAATTTCACGTCACCAAGGGTTGCGGGAAATGCGGTCTGTCGGCTGGTCTTTCGCCATTTTGTGCCCCAGATTTAACCCGCCAATTTAGCTGGCGGCGGCAAGTACCCTTACAAAGTAAGGAGCCTACATGCAACCGCCGTTAGCGCTTGCATGTAGGCTCCCTATTACAAAGGCTGTCACCACCCTGAAACGGCGTTGCATGTAGGTTCCCTAGTGTCACTACGTTGCTTTTATGCTAGCCGCATTATCGTATGCGGCTATTTTAACGCAATAGCGTTTTGGGCCCCGTGTCGCAGAAAATCGGGCGTCGTCATTGCCGCCAGCGGCCGAGAAAATGATCCCCAACCACGCAGGCGCTCCAAATATATTTTACCACTAAAGTTGCTCACACTTTGTCTTGTATTCTTTACAGAGTTGATCCTCTGAATTTTGAGAGGGACAGCCCACAAACAATTGTCATGAAAGAGAACACCGACAGCGCATGCCTTTTGTGCTAAATCTTGTCAGGCTGAAATCTTAAAGGTGCAAACAATAAAAGAAGGCCGGCCCACGAAAGAGTCCGCGTTTCTACCAGAAAGCGCGCCTTCGTGCATAGCGTTCACCGCCAGCGTTTCCCGGTAAACATTACGGTTACATAAGCTGCAGTGGCCGGGAAGTGTGAGAAACAGTCAAGGATCTTTGAATGCTGTCGCGTTCCGCTCTTGAAGGAGAAGCTTAAGCGTCCTCCAAATTTTCATCGTCAGATGAATTCTGCCGAAAATTTTCTTTGGCCGTGCTTGGCCGGTATAGTGTAACAATTTCTTCGACTTGATTGTAGTGCTTTATTGTCGTCCAGCTTTTACGAGAGTCGATCCTTGTGGTGGGGGGAAATGGAGTGCCGCTTGAACTTCGCACCAAGAAAGAAAATATTTATAGAGAGGGAGAAAAAGACAGAAAACTAATGGAACAGAGTGGCTACAATATCCCTGACTTTTTTCTGGCTATCTTTATTATAAATTTCTACGCTCCCCAGCAGCGTTCCGTGTTAACAACATAAGTGATCCACATGCGTACTTATCCAGCGCTTGGAAAAGCAATTATAAGCCTATTCTTAGGCCATTGGGCGCATGTAGTGTGAGGCTCCCTTTAGGTGTCTCGTGCATTGTTTTTAAAATTTTACCATTCTTTAAACGAATGCTCGCCGCTGCATATAGGCAGCAGACTTTATTACACATTTCAGCCATCATAACTCTGCAAAAAACACCGCAAACTTTACAATACCCAAACAAAAATAAATTTTAGAAAGCACATATACAGTGACGTCTATTCTGACGCACGAAAAAAATATGTAGTGGGCCCAAAATGTTACCATGAGGAACACCTGCAGGAATATGTTTATTATCCGATAATTTATTTTTCACGACTACGTGCTGATCACGAAATGTTACATAGGATCTTATGAGGTTACGAAACACACCGGAAACCATATACAATTGGGGAGTAATGTAGAGTGGTTAGTTCTGTGGACTCCTTTAGAAAAGTCCACAGCAATTTCTTTTTGTTCAATAAAATTTAGATCAAGCTATTTTTGGTCAGAAGCGCAATTTCGGTGGAGTGCAATTTCCAAAAACCATGATTACCAAGTGTTATGAAGTGACCCCTTTCACAAAAATTTGACATTCGCACATGTAGTATCTTTTCTAAACACTTTGAGAGTATTGAAAGTATCGATATCGGGTGGTACTTTGATAAATTAGTTCTATCTCCACCTTTAGCAATTACTGTCACTCTAGGATTTCGCATGCTTTTGGGGAATATACTATGTTTGAAAGAGTAGTTAAACATATGAGCTAATATACGCTGAGAATGTTAGTAGCACGCTTAAAAGATGCAACCTTGAAATCACATACATCTCGGGGTCTTCTGTTTCGATTGGATAAAAAAGTGCTTTGAATTTCATTGAAATCCGGAAGTAAGAAAAGCAGGATCGGTATGTACCATGTACCAAAGGCACAAAATGTACCATTGCAACAGTTTGTCATGCAGTCTTCTACCAGAAAGCCTTTCGCCATTAATTACATGCAATTTCTACGTCAGCGCTTTTTTATTGGATTCAAAATATAATTTAATCGATTTCATGTTAAATTGCTTCTTTTTAGGATATCGCTGTTAAACAAATCCTGCATGTAGTCGTTCTCTACTGGTTCCAGATGTGGCGTAACATTATATCGATTTGCCTTATATAGAGCAAGATCGTCTGTTCCTGCTCTGAAGCAAATGCTTATAAAAACAGTCTTTTCTCTGTGACTTTCAAGTGGGTACAACGAAAAAAATAAGTTGATTTTCCCGACGTTTCGAAACCACCTCGGTTCCTTCTTCAGGGTTGAGTGAGGACGGAGATGTCGAGGCGCAACGTTTAAGCTTTCATGGTCGAGGTGGGGGTGATGGTGGAGGAGGGGATGTTGAATTCTTCTTGACTACTTAAGGGTGGTAGGCTTGGCGCGGTCCGAGATGTTTCTCTCCTTACACCATAAATATAACCTGATGGCAGGTTCCCTTTGGAACATTTTACGCTATAGTTTTTTTTATTTGGTCTCGGTTATTAGAATTTCGGTTTATTTGAAGACAATTTTATGGTCCGCGTCTTCTGAGTGTTCGGCTAGGGGGGTTTTCGCTGTCTGGAGAAGGTGTCCGGACATCGTTCTTCTGTTGCTGAGGTGGGGGAGGGACAGGGGGGGGGGGGAGGAGAGAAGTGTCGGATTCTTCCTGGCTACTTAAGGGTAGTAGGCTGGGCGCGGTCAGAGATGGTTAATTAATTTTTTTGCTTGTGCTTAAACCATGAATATTAACTGAAGGCAGGTTTCCTTTGGAACGGTTTAGGCTGTTTCTGGTGTTTCGTATGTACCATGACTACAAGAGTCGGTTATGTTGGTTGGTCTCGGTTATTAGAATTTCGGTTTCCTCGAAGGCAATTTTATGGTCCGCACCTTCTGAGTGTTCGGCTAGGGTGTTTCGCCGTCTGGAGAACGTTCTGACATCGTTTTTGTGTTTAGGTATTCCTTTGGTCGAGATTTTCGTTTCGCCAATACATGCTGCCTGACAGCCGGCAAATTTGACTTTGTAGACGATCCCTTGAGCTCTCTCGATCTTAGTGAACGGTCCTAGGGTTTCGTTAGAAGATGGTTTATTGGGTTAATCAGTTCGTGTGTCACCTTTATACCTTCTTTCTTTAAGATTCTGCTGATGGCTTCACTGGAAACTATTACGTAGGGGAAATATATTCGTTTTCAGGAAGGTGGGGAAGTCGAGGGCTGTTTTCGAAGTTCGTTTCTTTTTTGCTCCCGGATTGCTTTTCGTACAAAATGGTTTGGGTAGCCGTTCTTTCGGAGTTCGGTGAAAACGGGTTTCTTTTCTTTTACACTGTCAGATTCCAAGGCGCAATGCGTTTCGGCTCCTTTTATTAAAGTATAAACTACTGACGTCTTTTGGCTTGCAGGGTGACTTAAAAATAGTGTAGGTAGCGGCCTGTATGTATTGATTTCCGGTAGACTGAGAAGTTTAGAGAGTCGTCTATTCGGTTAATTCATAAATCAAGGAATAGAAGTAATCCGTCTTTTTCGCATTTGCAAGTAAACTGGATGTCTGGTTCTACGGAGTTCAGGTGGGTGGGTAGATTGGTGACTTGCGATGTACTTATAACGCCGGAACAATCGTCCACGTACCTGACGAAAACTTTCGGTTTCGGTTCAAACGTGCTGAGGGCTGTCTCTCCGACGTTTTGGATAGGAATCGTCATCATCATCATCATATTTTGACCTTTAGAGGCCCCTGTTGGGGTATTACATAAGGGGGAGCATACATAAGAAAAAGGAACATTGAACCTGTCGTGACTGAAGTAAAAGCAATAACAATAACATTTATAAGGGTACAGAAGGTGTATTACAATGACTGTTTAACACACAAAGAAATAACAAATTCACTCAAAAAAAAGGTGCGACAAAGCAAAAATTAGTCAAAATACGTTCATCATCAATACTCAGAAAGTTCGTTAGTATATTTCGAAACTTGGTAGGGTTACGTTAGATTACTACGTGGTCAGGTAAATTGTTCTATTCTGCAATAGCTACCGGCAAGAGAGAGTTATTGAAGGATTTAGTAGAGCCATGAAGACGTTGAAGATTGAGGTTGTTAGAGAGGTGGCGTGAAGAACGGTTTGATGGCAAACAAAGCATGTCGCGTAAATGTAGGAAATTGTAATAAAGCTTTTGGAAAGAGGCATAAGCGAGGGATTTTTTGGCGATGCGCTAATGATTGGATGTGGCGGGAGGATCTGATGTTTCTAACACTTAGCCGATAGTCGTACAGCGATGTAATAAACCGGGCTGCTTGGTTTTGGACGGCTTCAAGTAGCCCAACAACGTCCGCTTGATATAGACTTCATATTGTCGACGCGAGGTCCAGTTTAGTACGGGTAAATATCTCATATGCTAGTTGACGGATCCCAGAGGGTGATGATGGTTGTCACCGTCTTATGAATCGCAGGGATATATTAGTTGCAGTAACCAGATTATGGATATGTTCTGGCCAGGTAAGCTTGCTAGTGATGATAACGCCAAGGTACCTGTGTGATTGAACCAGCTCAAATGGAATGCGAAGAGTAAGAGTATGCCATGAGAGAGCGTTTCCGCAATAAGCACATAACTTACATTTTTTTGTCGTTTACCTGCATGGGCCACTCAGTGCGCCATTCTTCAATTGTAGTGAGGTCACACTGTAAAAGCAAGTGATCATTATTTGAGTTTATACTGAGGTACAGCACGCAGTCATCGACAAAGAGCCGGTGGATGACGAATTACCAGAAGGGAGGTCAGTAATGAAAGTTAAAAACAAAAGGGGTACGAGGACTGAACCTTGCGGTTCTCCAGATAACAGTTCAGTAACTGTATAGTGACAGCGCCCAATCACTGTGAACTGTGATCGGCCAATTAGGAAGCACCAGATCCAGGACGTGATTGGTGGATGGAGACATGAGATATTTACTTTGGTCTTTAGTCGTTCGTGGGATACACAATCAAAAGCTTTAGAAAATTCAAGGTAAATTACGTCTGTTTGGAAGAGGGAATCAAGGTTTAAATGGAGATCAGTAATGAATTCAAAGAGTTCAGTTCCACATGAGTGTCCCGGTCGAAAGCCGTGCAAAGGAAAGAGGTTGCTTCAAAATGAGAGGCAACATGAGAATAGAATATGTGTTCAAGAAGATTGCAGGCAATATCGGTGAGTGATATCTGGGAGTGATTCGAAGGATCAGTTCTCTCACCGCGTTTGTAAACCGGGACATAATATCCTTGCTTAACTTACAGTCGTTAGGAATTGTACTGGTAGTAATGGACTGCGAAAAAATTATTTGTAGAAATTGGCTGTGGTCACTGGGATTAGCGCTTCCATTGGTGCTCCTTTTGTCTGCCTGTAGTACTCGTCTTTAAAGGAATAATGCGTATTTGATGTGCAGAATTCCATGAGGCGACATACTTCGTCTGCACTCAAGGGGGTTCTCTCTTTGAGTGTACTGTAGTGTTCTATATAGGGCGTCTCGAGTCACGGCTAGAGCAAGCTGTACGGTTACGCTGGTGAACAGCGATATCATGTCGAATGAGACTAGGCATTCATCGTCCTCTATAGTGGTAGCTGTGTTGTCAGCCCGATGAAGACCTCTGCGTTGCGTACGTGAGCCGGTGTCTACCCGGTTAGCGGAGAAAGAATCTGGTGTAGGTACTTGCTCAATGATCGCATTGATGAGCGTCAGAAGTGTACTATTGGCCATAGGGGGACTCCGGATTTGTAAAATTTAGGGAAGCCGTAGAATGCTGGGGCCGACCCCTTTCTGCATATTAATTGAAGGTTAAGGTTTCGAAAATTTGGCTTGTTCCGGAATATTTCTGCTAGCGCCTTGTTTAAGACTGCTTGTGTTCCTGTGGTCGGGTCCTTCTTCAGGCTTTTGTTTTCTCCGGAGTTTAACAAGGTTGATCCTTCTTCTAATAGTCGCTTGTATTCTGTAGAACGGTGAAGCTGCCTTAGTCGGCCGGTAGTATTACTATGCTTGTCTTTCTGCAGGTTTCTCAGTGCTTTCATTTATTCTGAAGACAGGTTTCTCTCTTATTGGGTGGTTGGGGGTAAAGCTAATAATGACAATCGCTTTCAGTCTCATTTGTTATTTTACACTGGGATCTAGTTGTGGCATGCCATTCCCTAATGCGGCGACCATCGTTTGTTAGCAGTAACACGGAGTTTTTGGCCTTTACACAGTACGGCAGTTTCTTCCGTTGGGAATATACGTGACGAAAAGGTGGTTACTACATGCTCGTGAAAAAATTCTATATTCTTTGTTTTTCTGGTAAGATCGCCAAGTTTCTTTTCGTGTCATGTGCGCTGTTTTTCTGCTTCTGAGGAGGCAGTTGCTCTTGCGAATGATTCTTTTGAGGATAAGAGATGGGGTACGTTGCGTTCGAGTTCTCTTCGGGTGAAGAGGGCGTCGGTATCTTGCTTTTGGAGCACAGTGTGGCATTCGTGTATCCGTGCTGTCACTAACCTTTGTTCGACCTTACTGATAACTTCTCGACCTTCCGGAGCATTCACAGGTTGACGTTGTCGGATGCTCCTTGGCACGACGTTCATCTGCTTGCATTTCCTGGTGATTCGTAGGTGAGTCTGGTGGGCTGAAATCATTGTCAGGAATTTTATATAGTTCTTAGGAAGTTGCGAGGCTTCTAGTTCGAAATTGGCGTGTATGGACGCCAATTTCGTTTTCATTTTCATTTTGAGAGACTCGTTTCACTGACAGACGTTTTCATTTTGACAGAATCGCCTGTCTGGTTGGGTTAATTATGATGATGATGATGATTAAATTTTATTGGCGCAAGGGCTTCTAAGGCCAAAGAGCGCCAGGGCCTGTGTCTTGGTTTATCAAATTGTGAGTTTAAAACTATGATTTAAAATAAAGGCTGTAAAGAGGCCTACGCCTAAGACAGATGTCTATAGATATTAGTGCATCGATATTAAAATAATTACTAAAACAAATATAAGATCTTAGCTGCGTTGCGTACCGGCACACATGTTTAATGATTGTGGATAGTCCGAGTCCCTTGCAGTACAATTCTTGCTTACGCAAGAAGTGGGAGGGCTCAGACATAATTTAGTGCATCAGATTGTACCTCACCTGTGAGGCGCAATCTGACGGTTAGGATGGAATGAGATGCTGACTAGAAAATTAACTTGCGCAAGATAATTAAGCACTCTTTTAAAGTTAAAAAGTGCGTCATCTGATAAGAACATCGAGGGATGGGGTGGTATATGGTGTGTATAAAGTTCCTTAAAATGAGCGACTCTCTCTCGGTGAAGTTCAGGACATTGAATAAGGACATGTAGAACAGTTAGGTTCTCACCGCAGCGTGTGCACGTCGGTGGGTCAGTTGCAGTCAAGAGGTATTTATGTGTGCCATAAGTATGTCCTCTTCGGAGTCGTGCCAGGGTGACTTCGGTGAGTCTATCAAGCTTCAGTGGGAAAGGTTTTGTTAACTGCGGTTTAAGCAGGTGCAGCTTATTTTCAGCTTCCTTGTCCCATTCAGCTTGCCAATGATTACGGAGCGCCTTTCGTACCGCAGGTTTCAGGTCTACACCAGGTACCGAGCCTACATCAATTGTGTCCCGATGAGCCGCTTCTCCAGCATTTTTGTCCGCCGTTTCATTGCCTGCGATCCCAGAGTGGCCTGGCACCCAGCATACGATAATGGCAAGGTTTAGTTTATAAGCTACATGAATGTGTTTAAGGAGCTCGTTTAATACAGAGTTGCGGCTTGCTTTACCACAGGACAGGGCTGTGACAACGCTTAAAGAATCTGTATATATTATAGACTTTTGTATCTTGTGCTGTACTATGTACTCAACAGTGATCAGAATACCGTACGCTTCCGCTGTAAAGATGCTGCTATGGTTATGCAAGGTTTTAGAGGTGAAGTTTGGGCCATGCGCTGCACATGATACCGATATTTTTTCAACATTTCAAGTAAACATGCGCATCGAGTTAAGAATGTCGTACGATCAACGATACCAAACGCTGCAGTGCTACGCGCCGTAGGTACGCCAAAAAAAATGTCACAGTTTCGCCCTAAGGGCGAAGCAATGAATGCGATAGCAACACAGCAATGTCATACGAAGTAAGGTGAGCGGCTTTGGTAGCAATATGAATTGTAGTAAACATGAGCTGATTAAGTAAGCAGGTGTGCTGCGGCGTAAGTAGACCGACATGAAGAGAGACTCGATGACCACGAGAAGGCGCGTGTGAAACGGTGGTGTTGATGAGAAGCGCTGCCCGTGGGCAGCGCGTGCGAAGGGACACACCTGTAGCGCTGCACTGCCGATCCGGGCAGCATTGCATGTGTAGCGTGCGTTGGAAAATGTGGCCCGACTATTACGAACTGAATGAACAAACGTGATGTGAGCGCGCACAAACACGAAGAGATCACACTGAATGACAGCAGACAACGACTGTCAAGCATACGCCGCAGCGGGCGAAGGTGCGTGCGGTCTATCGCTTCAACGGAAACTGAGCGGCGAATGCACGGCGCATAAAGGTCAGAGCCGTGTGGAGATAAGAGACGGTGCGAGCGAGCGACGAGCGCGGTTGTTGGCTGAGAAGTGCGCCCCCCCTCCCCCCCCACTCCCTCCGGCGCTGGCTTCCTGCTTCCTTGCTTGCGCGTGGGAGATTGAGTGCATTCGCTCTCCGTGATAGCGCGCGTCCCCGCACGCTTCCGCTCGGGCATACGGCGCGCGGCGAAGATTTTATCTATAGGGAACCTGACGGCGACGGCGACGACGACGGCGACGCCGACGGCAGAAATCCGGTTGAAGTGTCCATATAATTGCTATCGCAATAAAAAGCGAAGCACCGATTGCGATAGCAAAATAGGGAAACAGCTACACGAAGTAAGGATAGTAGTTTTATCGGCCATATAAAGTTCTAAATATTCGATTACTAACTAAAAAAGTCGCAGTTTCGCCCGAAAGGCGAAACATCAATTGCGATAGCAAATTAGTAGAGAGCTATTCGGAGTAGGGATAGTAGTTTTATCGGCTGCATATACTTGGACACATCTGCTTACTAACTGAATTAACAAGCGTGGTGTCAGCGGGCACAAGCAAACATGAATAAATCATACTGAATGACCGCAGACAAGAACTGTCAAAACGCTGGCAGCAATCGCAGCCGCCGCAGCGGGCAAGGTTCGTGCGGTCTATCGCTTCAAAGGAAACTGAGCGGCGGATGCACAGCGCATACAAATGTCAGAGCCGTGTGGACATAAGAGACCGTGAGGGGACGGCCACAGCCGGGCAAAGTACGAACGGAGTTGTTGGCAGAGTAGAAGCTGCGCCCCCCCCCCTCCCTCCCGCGATTCCTTCCCGCTTTCTTGCTTTCGCGTGGGAGATTGAGTGGCAAGTTCCCCTTACGCCCGATTGCAAGATACGCCTTTGGTGCCGGAGCCAGCGTTGCCCCACCTCCCTCTTTCCTATACCCCCACGGCCTTTCGCGCGACGGTGGCGTTTGCTTTCGGTCGGGCGTTCGCTCTCCGTGATAGCACGCGCGTCCCCCACGTGCTTTCGCTCGCGCATACGGCGCACGGCGACGATTTTATCGCTCTTGGAATCTATACGGAACCTCACGGCGACGGCAGAAATCCGGTTGAAGTGTCCATATAATTGCTATCGCAATAATAAACAAGCACAGTGTCACCCGCGCACAGGTAAACATGAACACATCTCGCACGATGACCGTGGGAGCTCGTCAAAACACTGGAGTGAGAAATCGCGCTAGCGGCAGCGAGCGTTCGCGCTGGCTCTCGCTTCAACGCCAAGTAAACGCCGAAACCGCAGAGCATACGAAGCTACCGGCACTCGGCGAATGCCCTTTGGCCCATCGCAGATCGCGTTGAAGATGAGGCCGCCACGGGCGCCCACTGCAGCCGCGACGCAGATCGCTTTCATCGCTTTCAAGATAGCTCCCTGAGCAGCAACCACGTAAGCAGAACGCACCCTCCCGTCTCCGTCGCCTCCTCCCCGTTCCTCGCGCGTGAACGAAGAGCGTGCGCTTCCGGCCGTCTTCCTCTGTCGCGTCCGTGAGATTAAGCTGCCATTGCCGGCTCACCCTCACACGCCTTCACTCGCACACACAACGCACTGCGTGCGGCGACGATATTATCATCGTTAGACTTTATACCGAACATCACGGCGACTGCAAGAATGCGCTTGGAGTGTCCATGTAATTGCTATCGCAATAAAATGTACAATTACGCATCACTTTATCAAGCGGAAATGATTTTGCTTGGAAAAGAAGCTGCAGCCGATGTTTCCGTCGCCGGTGGCGGAGGCGCGCAGCTTCGCGGTCGTCGATTGGCCCGTCGGTCGTGCGGTGCGCCGGTCGAACTGCCGTCTACTTTGGACACCTGTGGCGCGGCAGACTTTCTACGGCGCTGGAGGCCGTTTCGCCGCCGGTATGTTTGCCGCTAGCGTGTACGTGCCTTAACCGGACGTGGACAGTGTTTTGAGAAGCGCGTTGGCGATGACGTGCGTCACGTGACATTTGGAAGAGCACTCGGCGAGGAGAGACCAGCCGACGAACGCAGCGTAGCGAAGGAATGAGCGAAACGAGCGAGGGCAGCGTTTCGATTACCAAATGCGTGTAAGTGCGATATTGGGGCACCATTTCGAAACATTATCGTGGCTACGTGTTCGTTGTAGACTCGTGCACAACCGCAAAACCACAACTAAAGTTGGACCTCTGGGTGGTTCAGGGGCCCTTTAAGGGTGGTAGGCTGGGCGTAGTCCGAGATGGTTCCGTGCTTACATTGTGAATATAACCTGATGGCAGGTTTCTTTTTTCTGTTTTTGGAACAATTTATGCTATCGTTTTTGTTAGTTGGTCTCGGTTGTTAGAAGTGACCGTAGCGAACATCTCAAGGGAAAACGTCGAAGAGACAGCCCTCAGCACATTTGAACCGAAACCGAAAGTCTTCCTAAGATACGTAGACAATTGTTTCTGCGTTATAAATACACTAATCTATTCACCCACCTAAACTCCATGGAACCAGACATTCATTTCACTTGTGAACGTGACAAAGGCGGATTAACGAATTAACCAAACAGGAGGCTCTAAATTTCAATCTGCCGAAAACCAACACATAGAGGCCACTACCTAAACTATAGTTTAAATCACCCTGCAAGCCACAAGACGTCATTAGTAATTACTTTATTTAAAAGAACTGAAACGTATTGCACTTTGAAATCTGACAGAAGAGAGGAAAGAAAAACCCTTTTCACCGAGCGCCCGAAAGAACGGCTACTGAAACCATTTCATACGAAAAGCAATCCGGCAGGAAAAAAGAAGCGAACCTCGAAAGTAACCCTCGACTTCCCAACCTTCCCGGAAAGGAATATATTTCCCCTACGTGAAAGGTATTAGTGAAGCCATCAGCAGAATCTTAAAGAAACAAGGCATAAAGGTGACGCACGAACTGATTAGCACAATAAACCATCTTCTAACGAAACCCAAGGACCGTTCATTAAGAGCGGGAGAGCTCAAGGGGTCGTCTACAAAATCAAATTTGCTGACTGTCAGGCAGCTATAGATTGGCGAAACGAAAAACCTGACCAAAAGAATGAAGCAACACAAGAACGATGTCAGAACGTTCTCCAGACAGCGAAACACCCTAGCCGGGAACTCGCAAGATGCGGACCATAAAATTGCCTTCGAGGAAACCGAAATTCTAATAACGGAGACCAACCAACATAACTGACTCTTGTAGTCATGGTACATACAAAACACCAGAAACAGCTTAAACCGTTCCAAAGGAAACCTGCCGTCAGTTCATATGCACGGTTTAATCACAGCCCCCCCCCCCCTCCTCCCTCCCAAAAAAGAAAAAAAAAATTAGCAAGGACACTTAAGACTGCGTACCTGTGGGAATGCGAAAGCATTGTAATCGCTCCAGTAAAATGTTATCGATTTCTGTTTTGGAGATTCTATAAAGTTCTACTGAATGTGTGTGTGTGTGTGTGTGTGTGTGTGTGTGTGTGTGTGTGTGTGCGTGTGTGTGTGTGCGTGTGTGTGTGTGTGTGTGTGTGTGTGTGTGTGTGTGTGTGTGTGTGTGTGTGTGTGTGTGTGTGTGTGTGTGTGTGTGTGTGTGTGTGTGTGTGTGTGTGTGTGTGTGTGTGTGTGTGTGTGTGTGTGTGTGTGTGTGTGTGTGTGTGTGTGTGTGTGTGTGTGTGTGTGTGTGTGTGTATATTTGCCACAGACCGGTTGTCGTCCGCAGACCGGAAACATTCGGACCATTTTGCTGCATAACAATGAATTTCTTTTTTGTGTTCCCTATTGTTTTGTTTTCTGAGGAATGTTTCCGCGGGCGACCACGTTTCACAGCTGCCGCTGCAATAGACGCTTCGGAGAGCGTCACAGTAGACACAGCACCGATGAAATCCGAAGAGGAAGTGACGCACGGGAGGCAGCGACGTGACGTATGCAATGACGCACGCACTAGGCACACCTCATCTTATACACTCATGATTTGACGTCGAGAATGCCTCGCAGTAGACGCAGCCCCGATGCAATCCGAAGAGCAAGTGACACGTGGGAGGCAGTGATGGAAGCAATGACGGGACATGTGCAATGACGCACGCACTAGGCACAGATTTGGTCGCCTATAATCGTGGAGCCACCGTGGCGTCCGGGAAGCGCGCGCGTCTCGCACCCCGGGGGCCGTGGCTCGATTCCCACCCAGGCCGAAATGTACCGAATTTTCTTTTCAATTCCATTAATTGACTTTGCTGACAGAAACGTGTCTGACAAGTTTGACATCAATCCGAACATTTTTCACGTGTTTTTACTCTTCGCACCGTCGGCCGTTTTTGGTACCATCTTGCGGTCACTCCGCTGACGACAACGCCGGATTTTCGCGTAATGCGGCATATCATGCTTTCACACACACACACACACACACACAAAGGTATTAACCATCTCGGACCGCGCGCAGTCTACCGCCCTTAATTATCCAAGAAGAATCCAACACACCCCTCCTCCACGCCCTCCTCAGCAGCACAAGGACGATTTCAGAACGTTCTCCAGACAGCGAAACCCCGCTAGCCGAACACTCAGACGAGGCGGACCATGAGAGTGCCTTCAAAGCAACCGAAATTTTAACAACCGAGACCAACCAACAAAAACGACACCTTAAACCACTCCAACGAAAAACCTACCAATCAATTTATATTCATGGTGTAAGCACAGCCATTTCGGACAGCGTCCAGCCTACCACCCTTAAGTAGCCGAGAAGAATTGAACACTCCATCCTCCACCCTTTACCCCGCCTCGACCATGAAAGATTAAATGTTGCGTACCTACATTTCCGTCGTCACTCCCCCCTGAAGTAGGAACCGAGTTTATTCCGAAACGTCGGGAAAATAAACTTATTTTTTTGTTGGAGCTACTTGAAAGTCATAATTGATCCAACTAGACAGCCAATCTGTCAAAATTTTTAGCTTGAAATCTCTTCCCTGTGTGATTTCCAAACACCACTCGTTTATGCATACTTTACGTGCGTTTTGAGACCGTTTAAAAAGTTATATGGAAAACATTCCTACTATGTCAATATTATATGAAAGTGAAATCGTCAAAATCTTTCAACAGCGAAGCTGTTTAAGCCAGCCGTTATTTGTGGTACGTAGCCGTGGTAGCCATGGCAACCCGAAAAGTAGGAGACCGCGTGCATGCGCACGCGGTCTCCTCCTTGGCAGCTCCTTGCCTTCTCGACCCCTACCTCTCTTCTCACCGCGGCGCGCTGAGCCAGGAGAAAAAAAAAATAACGTGAAAGCTTGCAGTAGGCCGCGCAAAGCTCAAGACACAGCGAAAGCTGGCCGATTGATGTCGAGCGGCCAGCTTCTAACGCGTTCGGCGTCGGCAAGCAGCAGCGTTCTTGGCACTGCGCCAACCTTGGATAGCCTGCCTGCGTTTGTGGCACGCCAGGAACGCTGTCGCTCGTAGGCGCCCACGCTTCCAGCGCTAGTGACGCGAAATGTCGCTCGAGAGTACCTTCCTACATGCGTAGTTAAGTTGAACCAAGTTAAGACCTAGCAGCAACCAAGTTCATACCTAGCAGTAGCAGCCTTCACTGTGCCTAAGCTTTGCGCGACCGAGTGCACACTTGCCTGATTTTTCTACATCAGAGATCTCATGCGTGAAATTCCAGTGTGTATTAGCTAGTCTGGCACGAAAATTACGCAGTGTTGCCTCGTTTATGGACTGACATTTCTTTAAAGCAGGCTTATGATGATGTCTACGTAATTGCTTCGGAAAAAGAAAATAGGCAGATGACCGCAGATTTGCGCGCATATGACGCCTGAGATGCAATTTTGTTCACATAAGTCGGTAATAAAGACATCAAGTGGCGTAGGTGTAAGCGCTCGTGCAGGCTCTCGTGTCAAGTTGCAAAAACTATAGCATTTTAATGCTCTGTATTTCCGTTGTTCAGATGACGATGACAAAAAACCAATGTTTATATGGCCACCCAAGACTAAGAAAAGCTTGTTTCCTGTAATCTAAGCTAGAAACGCGTGCGAAAAAAAATAGATCCTGTAATGCTGCCACTTGCAGGACAAAAAAAAAAAAAAAAAGACCGACAATACATAGTTACAACACTATAAAGGCAAGATTTTATCGTCTTGATGTATTTGCGAAACATTTGGCATTAGGTAGAAGGCTAAGGACTCATTTGCAGCTATCAGAATATCACCATCTCTTTTGTTTTGCCGGTTCTGTGTGTAATTCATGTTGCTCCGGATGTGCAGATGCACAGAATTATTGCCGTTATGAGGCTTCGGTTGTCATGAAAATATCGCAATGAAAAAAAGTGTTCAGAAAGGTCGTCAGCTCGTCCTCTGTGTTTCCGATCGATCGAGCATGGATATGTAAGAAGGATGAAATCATTTGATTACTAGAGAAGAGATAGTCAACGTCCGCAGTCGTAAAAAAAATGTGAAGCTATTTCGTAAACTTATTCTCTTTTTCCGTCTAGACAGTATGTAGAGTTCAGTCAACCTTAGCTAAGTCACCGTCGCAAGCAATCTTGACGACCCGCGAGGCTTCGTCCTTCCTGGCCAGAAGTTGCGCATCGTTGGTCCTGCCGAACGTTTTTTTTTTTTTCTTTTTTTTTTTTTTGCGCGACGGCCTGCCCCATCACTCCCTTAAAGAATGAGCACACATTTTTATTTCCATAAACAGCTTTCTTCTCTTTGCAGCAAACACTCCTTTCTTGGTCAGATGACATGGGCGCATAATCAGATCAGCGTCTTCTCAAATGTGGACGAAAAGTCGCCAGCTTCTTTAAAAGTTGTTCTTTTTTTTCTTTTTTTTTGCGCTAGCGCACTAATGATGTTTTAACATCACGCAGCGGTTTCTCGAGTTCATTTCTCGGCCTGATTACCGCGTCACCTGGTTGCATTACAAGTGCCTAGTACATTTATACAAGCACAGCATGATGGGCTCGCCCAAGAAACGGAGGTTAGAACGGAGAATGGATGACGTAGAGCGATAAAAGTAACAAGCTCATCGCCACGCGCCCTCTCGTCGTTTCTTAAGTAAGGTGAATAGGATTCATCTTTTCATCGGTACAACGACCCGTACTGAATAGCGCATCTCTGGGAACATAATCTCCCTCTGCAGGCGCCGTTCGTGAATGCCTGATCTATGGAGTTTCACTACAACGTTTCGACATGTTAATCTAGGGTGCATTTCCATGCAGTCACTACTCCGAGGCTGCATTGGTTGCCGGAACATCCGAGGTACGATTCGAGTTATTATGTTACGTAATAATGTGATCGCTAGTTGTACAGACTGCAGCAACGCCGTATTGACTAAAGGAGGACAACCTTACGTAAACATGAGTAAGCAGGGTAACCAAGTACTAAGATACACTCGTACGAACCCAGCGCCACGTGTACATGTGTCCTCTTTCCAGTGCCGCCCTTGTTTGCGCTAAGCTACACCTTAACGCTGAAGTTGTCCGAATAGTAAACATGGGTAGCTCGGAAAGTCATTGCCTAAGTGCTAGCGCAAACGTTATAAGGATGGTCACGCGGTTGCGCATATGTGATGACAACACAGCACACTGCCACGTTAATCGCTTCACTCGATAGTGTTCGTTCGCACGTGGACATCAATCTTGTTTGGATCGTTGCTGAAAGCTCAGTGCTCGGGCATGCCTGAATATCTGGTGGAGATCGCAATTGATCGCGCTTTGCCCTGTGATGGAACAACGATTACGGGGCCTTTCGAGTGACAAAACGACGTGGGTCCAATGAATCGATTTCTCCCTGATCCCCATGCTGCCTTATTGCATGCACAAGTGACGCTAATTGATGTGCCTTAATTCGTGTGCCTTTCTGTGATCTGACATCGTGTTTATTGTGTTTAGTGTATATAGGTGAGCTTACTTTACGTTCCAGCGTATTTCCTGTGACCTATGTCCTTAGTGGTCCTTGATGTGTTTTTGCGAGCTGACTTAGCAGTTGGGGTGTGTACTATACGTGACCCATTTATGCCATCCGACTACGAGTTTGACTTTTTTGATCCTAGCTACCTTTCTTTAGTCCACTGACATCTTGTTTTTTCAGTTTTACTATGCCCTCATACAACATGAACATGTGTAGCTGGTGCCACTTGAATTAGCCAACATTGCCTAATTATTACGTAATAAGATATAGTCGCAGTCTGCGAACTTCGGTAGCAAAGACGACACGAGAACACTTCTTCTGGAAGGTGCCATGGAGAAACGGTATACTATAAATTAACGCAATTCGTGAACTGTGGCTCTTATGACCTGTTTCTCATGCATTCATAAGCCACCCAATACGCGTTTACTTGAATGCGAAAAGTGGCACATCGAAAAGTGGCATTGCTGCCGCTCTTCATCACGCCAGCTTTATGACAGTGAGAGTTCGCGGTCATCCGGTGAGATCTGTTAATATTTGCTTGTGTGCGCTTGACTGACACCAGGCTTCTTCATTTAACTAGTAAAAGCTAGTGGTTACTGCTGTGTATATGACAGATAAAACTGACTTTGTGTACTTGTTTAACCATTATTTGAGATCTCGGCTTCATTTCCGGTCTATATTGCAGTGTACATCATCATCATCATCATCATCATCATCATCATCATCATCATCATCATCATCATCACCACCACCACCACCATCAATATTAGCCTATATTTATGTCCACTGCAAGACGAAGGCCTCTCCCTGCGATCTCCAATTACCCCTGTCTTGCGCTAGCGTATTCCAACTTGCGCCTGCGAATTTCCTAACTTCATCATCCCACCTGGTTTTCTACCGTCCTCGACTGCGCTTCCCTTCTCTTGGTATTCATTCTGTAACCCTAATGGTCCACCGGTTATCCAGCTTACGCATTACATGGCCTGCCCAGCTCCATTTCTTCCGCTTAATGTCAACTAGAATATCGTTTATCCCCGTTTGTTCTTTGATCCACACCACTCTCTTCCTGTCTCTTAACGTTACTCCGAAGATTTTCTTTCCATCGCTCTTCGTGCGGTCCTTAACTTGTTCTCGAGCTTCTTTGTTAACCTCCAAGTTTCTGCCCCATATGTTAGCACCGGTAGAATGCAATGATTGTACACTTTTCTTTTCAACGACAGTGGTAAGCTCCCAGTCAGGATTTGGCAATGCCTGCTGTATGCACTCCAACCCAATTTTATTCTTCTGTAAATTTCTTTCTCATGATCAGGGTCCCCTGTGAGTAATTGACCTAGATAAACGTACTCCTTTACAGACTCTAGAGGCTGACTGGCGATCATGAATTCTTGTTCCCTTGCCAGGCTATTGAGCATTATCTTTATCTTCTGCATATTCACCTTCAACCCAATTCTTACACTTTCTCGAATAAAGTGCTCAATCATTTGTTGTAATTCGTCTCCATTGTTGCTGAATAGGAGAATTTCATCAGCAAATCGGAGGTTGCTGAGATATTCGCCGTTGATCCTCACTCCTCAGCTTTCCCAGTCTAAGAGCTTGAATACTTCTTCTCAGCGTGCAGTGAATAGCATTGGAGAGATTGTGTCTCCTTGCCTGACCTCTTTCTTGACAGGCAACTTTCTACTTTTCTTGTGGAGAACCAAGGTAGCTGTGGAATCCTTGTAGATATTTGCTAAGATATTCACGTATGCCTCCTGTACTCCTTGATTACGCAATGCCTCTATGACTGCTGGTATCTTTACTGAATCAAATATCTTTTCATATTCTATGAAAGCCGTATAGAGAGGTTGATTGTACTCCGCAGATTTCTCGATTACCTGATTGGTGACATCGATATGATACATTGTAGAATATCCCTTCCTGAAGCCAGCCTGTTCTCTTGATTGGCTGAAGTCAAGTGTTGCCCTGATTCTATTGGAAATTATCTCGGTGAATATTTTATATAATGCTGAAAGCAAGCTAATGGGTCTGTAATTCTTCAATTCTCTAACGTCTCCCTTCTTATGGATAAGTATAATGTTGGCGTTCTTCCAGGTCTCTGGTACACTTGAAGTTATGAGGCATTGCGTATAAAGGGCCGCAAGCTTTTCAAGCATTATATCTCCTCCATCTTTGATTAAATCTACTGTTATTCCATCTTCTCCAGCCGCTTTTCCCCTGGTGATGTCTTTCAAGGCCCTTCTAACTTCATCGCTAGTTATAGAAAGAGCTTCTGTATCCGGTTCATCACTATTTCGAATGGAAGTAGCTTGGCTGTTTTGAGAACTGTACACGTCAGTATAGTGTCCATTCTCTGTCAAACCTATGCTAATTTTCTAGCGACCCCATTTTTGGGTGCTCGTCGAAAGTGCGTCTGAAAGCCTCCACTGAAGCCAAGAGACTCACAAGCTTACCCGGGCACTGCAATATCCCTGGGAATGTTGCAGCAGACATGGCTGCTAGACAAGCGCATATTAATACCGACACACACGGTCTCCCTCTAACGCAAAGAGAATTGCGGCACATACTAAGACAGATCTCAGTCCGTGGTTGCAAAGCGACATGGTTTGATCAGAACTCGAAATCTTCAGATTTATTTCACATTGACCCTTCACTTCAATTCAAAATACCGTCCACATTAAATACAACCAGAGCCTTCGAAACACTCATTCACCGTCTGCGGCTCGGTACCCGCGTACACAAAACATTTCAAGAGCTGATAGTCCGGAATGCACTTGTGGCCACGCGGATGAGGATGTGCAGCATCTTCTGTTAGAATTTCCGCGACACGATACACACAGACAACGTTTAGCACGTTATTTAGAGACATTAGACCGCAGGCCCTTCAGCCTCAGGAAGATATTAGGTCCTTGGCCAACATATTCGTTGCAAAGATGAGCGTTAATGACCCTCAAAAGATTTCTATAAGCGAGCAATATTCTCGGAAACTATTGAAAAGAGTGTTTGTCTGTGATAAACTCACTGTATGGTCAATTCGACACCTGGGTTCATGTAGTTTCCTTCGAATCTAATCCATGCTATCTTATGTCCCGTGATTTTAGTATAATTACGTGACCGGACTTTGTGTTTACTTTAGTGCAGCTATGTGACTGAACTTTGTGTGCCCTTTTTCTGAGTGGACTTTCAGTTTTAGTGTGACATTAGTGTACTTATGTGAGTGAATTTTGTGTTTAACTTAATGCGCCTTTGCGACTGAACTTTGTGTTGCTGTGTTTCTGAGTTGACTTTCAGTATAAGTGTGGTATTAGTGCACTTATGTGACTGGACTTTGTGTTATTGTGATTTGGAGTTGACATTTAAGTTTAATGCGTGTAGGTTCATTCTTTTTTTTTCTTTCATACCTCTATGTGAAAAGGAGTAGCCGGCGCCAGTTAAAGGCGGCAACATCTCCTAAATGCCATATAATAAAAAAAAAGTTGTCGCAGTTTCACCTGAAAGGCGAAGCATCAATTGCGATAGCAAATTTGTAGAGTAATACGGAGTAATGATATTAGCTTTATCAGCTGTATAAACTTGGACATGCAGCAGCACCGGCAACACGCAGAACTGTTGTTGACGCCGTCGGCGTTTTGCCCGCGTTCGCTCAAAATGCGTGCTGCGTTGGTGACTGTTGCCGGAGCCTCTGATATAAATAGGCACTTGGTGCCGCCGCTAAACGTCGCCTCCCTTCCCCCCCCCCCCTCCCCCATGGCCTTTCGCGCGTAGGAAGAGGCGCGTTTGCTCTACATATATGGCGATTGTAAAGGAGGAAAGAGACGCCTACTTCTGCAGCCCTTAAGGGAGCACGGCGCAGAACGCGCGTTTGTTCTCCGCCGTGCGTTCACTACCCGTGAAAGCGCGCGCCCCTCGCGCCCTTTCACTCGCACATACAGCGTTCGGCGCGCGGCGACAATTTCATCTCCATTGACGTCATACGGAACCTCACGGCGATGGCGACGACGACGGCGACGCCGACGGCAGAAATCTGCTTTTGAATGTCCATATAATTGCTATCACAATAAAAAAGCGTGAGCTCGAAAAAATAATAAAAAAACCTTTTTCTATATAACAACACGCCATTGCAATTGCTGTCGGTAAGGCATGACGGCAAGGCATATTGATAGCTTACTCGTATATTCAAGTTACGACAAAGAAGCTGTAACAGGAGCTTTCCGAATGGCGGCGCTAAACAAAGGACTTCGATGTATCAGTAATGCACTGGACTGTGTCCCCTAAAGAAATGTCTTGTTTCTTTGTGTGCCGGCTGATTAGGGTAGGAATGTTACCACGTGGTCGGAAACAAAAGTAAAACTGTCTGCTGGTGTTGCCACTAAAACATACCGGACATGTTGCAGTATTTTGGTCAGTCGTGGCGCCTTCTCTCGTTGCTCTCACATTGGGACATTGAGTATTTTGTTTGACGGTGCGATACAGTTGAAGTCGATTGGCGACTAACGACTGCTAGCGTGCTAACCGTCGTCAGGGAACTGGTATAACGTTAAAGAATATCTCAATAGTAGGAATAGAAAGACAGCAGACTGCAGCGATTCCGTCGGCCCTGAAGTCATTCACTGCGAATACAGCATTCTCTCACAGCGAAGACCACCATCTTCTTTTCCTCTGCCTGCTTCTTCCTAAAATAACTCGGTTCACCCACTGCGGGGAACTGCACAAGAACACAGCGGTTGTAAAGCGCATTCTTTGAAAGTGGTGGTGGTGGGGGGGGAGATGGGTGCGCTCGTATAGCAACTCATTATTTAAACTAAGAATTAGAAACACGAATTATAATATTTACAATGGTACTATAATTATACAACAGTGCAGAAAGAATAGTGTAGATGAGAAAAAGCAGTCCTCAATTTTTTTGTGATGTACGCAACTTCCTTTTTGTATCGCATAGTAATGAGTGTTGTGTACTTTGAATTACAAACGTTATCGCTCGGAACCCTTAGCCACTCGCAAACTCCCTCTGTCTGAGGGAAGTATAATGATTCAGGCAAAGTGCATACGTTCATGGAACCTCTTATTCACAGCTGGTTGGCAAAATCGTTTTCTCTCTTTTTTTAAGTGTGTTTAGGTTTTAAATATTTTTGATTCTGATAACCTTGGTGCATCATGCTCATTTTTGTTTGTTTTATATAAGACAGTCACATTTCATTGCTTGCACAGTTCAGTAGCACAACATCCAAGCAACTGCCTGCCTCTGGTCACTGCAGCGTGACATTCGATATGACCTTAAAACTTGGTCTCCATACACAGCTTTGAAATCCATCATTTCTTGTTACTCGATATTAAAAAAAATATGGGGTTTTACGTGCCAAAACCACGATCTGATTATGAAGCATGCCGTAGTGGGAGACTCCGGAAATTTGGATCACCTAGGGTTCTTTAACGTGCACCTAAATCTAAGTATACGGGTGTTTTCGCATTTCGCCCCCATCGAAATGCGGCTGCCGTGGTCGGGATTTGATCACGCGACCTCGTGCTCAGCAGCCCAACACCATAGCCACTGAGCAACCACGGCGGGTACTCAATATTTAGGGTACAGTTTAAGAGGCAGTTTCTGCTTTAATGGTTGCATGTTTTTAGGTTCGGTAACTCCTTTTAAAGTTCCTCCCGGGGGACTGCTGAACTCTGAGGCCAAAACTTCTACTCCAACTGAAGTCACGTGATGATAATGATTAATTACGGGCATCTCCTTAGAAACAGGGTAGCGACAAAATAGTCGCCGAGCCTTTCTGTAATGAGGTATATTAGACATGGTTTCCATTCTAGCAGTTTGTGCACTTCTCCCCAATCTTTTTTCTCTTCGTTACCTTTTTCTCAACCCTAAAACTTCAATATCTACCTCGTACAGCTGCCTATGCCTTTAACAAGTCCGTTCCTAACAATATTCTCCCTGCTTTTTTATCACCAATACTTTAAACGCCTTTCGATTATCTCGTCTGCTAGCCAGTTGATGGCTCCATCCACATTAAATCCAAGCTCTTCTGGAAAGTGTGCGTCGCCTACGGGTCTCGCTGCGTGAGTAGCATCGCATTCCATCAGGATGTGCTGAGTGGTCTCCGGATTATCTCTGAAGCAGACACATGCCTCAACTTGTTGTGAATATAGGCTCCGGTATGTTTTTGTCCTTAGGCAACCAGCTCAAGCCTCAAACAGCAATGCACTGCCCTTTGCGTTATCGGACAGATCTTCCCTTCTAGTTTCTTTCTTGCCATTCTCGTGAATGACGGTGGTCTGATTTCTTTCCATTCGTTGCATCCAATTCACTGTCTCTGTTTCTCTCACTTTCTTTTCGATGACTCCGGGTTTTCTGAGAGAGAGAGAGACATTGTGGTTGTGAAGAGGAAGAGGCGCTATTTTCTGCAGCGTTTAAGGGAGCATGGCTCGGCTCAGCGCCTACTGGCAAGAACGCCCGCCACAACGTTCGTCGCTTCACTCGCTGCTGTTCGTTCGCACGTGCACATCAATCTTGTTCGGATCGTTGCTGAAAGTTCAGTGCTCGCAAATGCCAGAATATCTGGTGGTGACTGAAATTGATCGTTCTTTGCGCTGTGAGAGATTAAGACTGCAGGGCCATTCGAGTGGCCAAACCAACTGGGCCGAATTGATCGCTTTCTCCCTAACCTCCGCGTTGCCTTATCGCATGCAAAAGTGGCGCTAATATATATAGGTCCGTCAAAATTCATGTGCCTTTGTGTGATCTGATATCGTGTTTATTGTGTTTGATGTATCTAGGTCAGCTTACTTTAGGTTCCAGCGTATTTTGCGTTACCTATGTCCTGAGCGGTCTTGAATGTGTTTTTGTGAGCTGACGTAACAGTTGGGGTGTGTACTACGTGACCCATGTTGGGATCTATATCGGCGCATTTATGCCATCTGATTACGAGTCTGACTTTTTTGATTCTGGCTACATTTCTTTAGTTCAGTAGCGGCTTGTTCTATTATTTTAGTATGTCCTCATACAACATGAAATTGGTGTAGCGGGTGCCACTTGAAGCAGCCAACATTTTATAATTATTACGTAAAAAATGTCGCAGTTTCGCCCGAAAGGCGAAGCATCAATTGCGTTGGCAAATTCGTAGAGCTATTCGGAGTAGGGATAGTAGTTTTATCGACTGCAGAAACTTGGACACATTTGGACTAACTGAATTAACAAGCATGGTGTCAGCGCGCACAAGCAAACAGGAATAGATGACACCCAATGACCGCAGACAACGACTGTCAAAACGCTGGCAGCAAGCCCAGCCACCGCAGCGGGCGAATTGTTCGTGCGGTCAATCGCTTTAACGGAAACTGAGCGGCGAATGCACAGCGCATACAAAGGTCAGAGCCGTGTGGAGATAACAGACGGTGCGGGCGACCGCCAGCGGCGGGCAAAGTGCAGAGGAGTTGTGCAGAGGAGAAGTTGTTGGCAGAGGTGAAGCTGCCCCCCCCCCCTCCCTCCCGCGCTGCCTTCCCGCTTTCTTGCTTTCGCGTGGGAGATTGAGTGGCCAGTTCCCCTTGCGCCCGATTGCAAGATAAGCATTTGGTGTAGCATCACAGCGCCGCCCCGCCTCCCTCCCATACACCCACGGCCTTTCGCGCGACGGTCGCGTTTGCATTCCGCCGTGCGTTCGCTCTCCGTGATAGCGCGCGTCTCCCGCGCGCTTTCACTCGCACATACGGTGCGCGGCGGCGGTTTTATCGCCCTTGGAAACTATACGGAACCCGACGGCGACGGCCACGACGACGGCGACGCCTACGGCAGAAATCCGGTTGAAGTGTCCATATAATTGCTATCGCAATAAAATATACGCGCATTCTGAAAATTTCGATAGCAAAGGCAATACGAGAACACTTGTTCTGCAAGGTACCATGGAGAAAATGGAGAAAACGCTAGGCGTGAATATTGACTTCTATTACCTGTTCTTCATGCATTCATAAGCGAAACAGTGCCAGCGCCACCCATAACGCGTTTACTTCAACACGAAAAGTGGCGCATCGTATCGCATCGTGGAAGCACGGCACGTTCGCTCCGCACTGCTGCCGCTCTTCATCACGCCAGCTTTGTGAAAGTGAGAGTTCGAGGTCATCCTGTGAGATCTGTTAATGTTTGCTTGTGCACACTTGATTGATACCAGGCTCGTTAATTTAAATAGTAAGCCAGTGGTTACTGCAGTTTATACGGTAGATAAAACTTACTATGTGTACTTGTGTACCGAATTTGCTACTGGTATCAATGGTTCCCTGTTAATGTTCTTTTAGATCTCGCCTTCATTTCGGGTCTAGATTGCAGCATCCCGTCTGCATCAAACTATACTGATTTTCTAGCGATCCTGTTTTCGAGTGCTCGTCGAAAGGGCCTCCGAGAGCCTCCACTAAAGCCGAAACTCCGAAACTCGAAAGCTTACTTCGCGATCATTGTTCGGTCCCTTACTAGAAAAAAGCAGCCTTAGCTTAAAAAAAAGTAGCACATGATTTTGTTGATGCGTTATTGCATACGGTGGTTGATTTCGCACGCTAATTCACGACCTCTGACGATTGCCCAAGACAAGTTGGAGTCAAAGCCATGACTCAGGTGATTGTGTGAGCTGAGGAATGAGACTCTTATGGTGCAGTCTATGCCTGGTTTCGAGTCGGGACACGCCTCGCAGCGTCTGCTGTGATCGCCGTTTCCCATCAGTCGTCATGCGCGACAAATACCACGCCCCCTTGACGGCTTGCACGGAGCGCAGTATTTCGCAAGTGCTGAACTTCAGGCCCATCACGTACGAGGACCGCAAGCACATAGATATAGTGTGCGTATACTTTAGATGCCAGGGGGTTCTCTACGCTCTGTGCCTAATTATTGTAAGTGCGCGTAATTTTCACGTACGTAAAGCTTCTACGCAAATGAAAACGAAGGTGTCTACAAAGAACCCCAGGTGGTCAAAATTAATCCGGAGCCCTCCACTACGGCGTGCCTCATAATCAGAACTGGTTTTGGCACGTAAAACCCCAGAAAGAAGAACTATTTGATTCCGAGTCGCGCAGCCATGTATGCACGCTCTGGTAGTTATTCCACGCGGGAGTCACCGCTAATCATTCCTCTCAGTGAATAAGAAGTATGGCTGACAAAACGTATTCAAAACGTCCGTTTGTTTCACGTGACGGCAGTGCCTCAAGGGATGCAGTTTTAGCTTTGTCTGAGCCTGCGTGGGATAAGATTTCACAACAAAAGTCGCGGGAAGCGAAACGAGGCAGCGGACCGTTTATTAACGTTGCCTACAGCCCTCGGTGTTCTGGCGTCTGTTGTTGAAATGTGTCCCAGGAGGCTTTCACATCAGCGTGACGAAAAACTGCCAGCACAAGTAACTGGAGCGTGTAGTTACGAAGTCTTGTCAAGCCGTCTCATTATGTTGTCCAAGTTCTTTGTTACATGGTTAGCAAGCTCCGTCGATCTCATTCTTTTCTCTTGTTTTCAAAATCTTTGTATGACAGAAGTGGAACACTCCCCTTGTGGGTCTCTATTTAATGAATTCATCATTATCTTCATCAGACTATTTTTTAAGTACACTGCAGGAAGAAAGCGACCACCAATTACCCCTGTATTGCGCTAGTTGATTCCAACTTGCGCCTGCAAATTTCCTAACTTCATCACCCCACCTAGTTTTCTGCCATCCTAGACTGCACTTCCCTTCTCTTTGTACCCATTCTGTAACTCTAATGGTCCACCGGTTATCCATCCTACGCATTACATGGCCTGCCCAGCTCCGTTTTTTCCTCTTAATGTCAGCTAGTATATCGGCTATCACCGTTTGCTCTCTGATCCACACCGCTCTCTGTCTCTTAATGTTAGGCCTAACATTTTTCGTTTCATAGCTCTTTGTGCGGTGATTAACTTGTTCTAGAGCTTCTTTGTTAACCTCCAAGTTTCTGCCCCATATGTCAGCACCGGTAGAATGCAATGAATGAACACTTTTATTTTCAACGCAAATTTATTGAATTAGTGCAACCGAACTGGCTAAGGTTTTCCGAACATTTAATATTCGATTGTGTACTACCTCAAGCAGGAGAAGCTTGGTCATGAGGGACCTGCCAGTAACCGATGGCTATGGCGAAAGTCAATTTCGACGCTTTAGCGTTCTTTGATGCGCACGCAACTTTAATACTTAAGTATCGCTGCAATCCAGAGGGTAAGGTGCCGAGAACCACACTGGGAATCAAATTCGTGATCTCGTGATCGAAGGCAGATCACCATAGCCATTGACGAACATGGGTAGGTTGGGTCGATTGAGGGTAATGACACAGGGTCCAACAACACAGATAGGTTATAGGGTCTTAGATTATGACAAACACCGGCGCACGATATATATTTAATGTTTCTTGTACTATACGCAATACTTTTTGTACTCTGTGTTTTGGACAGTGTTGTTGCAGTTACAGAAAAAAAATATGCTCCTCGGTTGTGGGTATTCGGCTTTAGGCGAAATAAGGCAAATCGATACAAGAATCCGTTGGAATATTGGGAACATCTATCCATGAAAGAACTAACTTTGAGATGTTAGAGGGGATTCTCATCAATCGCGTTACGAATTAAACACTTGATCTGACTGAACTCTTGTAAAAAATCGCAACGCGAAAGGGTTTGGGAAGGTTTACGAAAGAGGAAAATAAAGTGATAAAAACTCCATAGCGCGCGGTCACGTGGTTTTGCGTGCGCTAGGGCAGGGGGGGGGGGGTGGTGCGGATGAGTGCGGGTCTCCTGCTCTAGCCCGGTCGTGACTACGGGGGGCGTGGTTAACTGCACATGTGGCTCGCGTGCCCTATCTTGGAGGCAATCTACGGTGGGTGCAAAGATTTGGCGCGCCTAAACAGCAAGTGACACTTTGTTTTTCGGCAGGCTAATGTTAAAGGCCGCGTGATCTCAATTTTCGGAGTCGCGTTGAAGAGAGAATAAGCACTTAGTGTTCGCTACCTGCTGCCGGCGCTCTTCACCACACCAGCGTTGTCACAGCGAGCGAGTGTGGCCATCCAGTGAGATTGGTTTGACGTATACGTGTGCGCGGATTACAGGAGGCTTGATAATGTGTTTAGGAAGCGATTGTTTGCGGCAATTGATATGACCGATAAAAATACAAACCTTACCTCGTTTTTGTGTAATACTGTCGCTTTCAATGCTTCGTCATTCGGGCTGAACTGTGACATTTTTTTCCTCATTTCTCAAATAGAACAACGTTATAACTTCTAGAAACATTGTTGATGCTGTTCTCAGCACGTTCTATGTCACCTTTATGTTTACATGCACGAAGGCATCTACAGCTGTTGTGGAGCTAACAAAAATGTTCCGAGTAAAATTCCGACGTACTTGCACTTGAGGGTCGCCAAGTGTTTACAGTTGTACTTACTGTATAATTCATGACTCCATCAACATAGCGAGTTGGACATACTGGCATGCTCAACAACTCATATTTTTTATACTGTAAGAACCAGGGCGACACTTGGCTTCAATGAACAAAGAGAACAGGCTGGCTTCAGGAGAGGATATTTTACGATTGATCACACCCATTTCATTAGTCAGGTAATTGAGATATCTGCGGAGTACAATCAACCTTTTTATATGGCTTTCATGAATTATCAAAAGGCCTTTGATTCAGTAGAGATACCAGCAGTTATGGAGGCATTGCGTAATAAAAAGGGCCGGAGGCATGCAGGAATACATCTTGAGAATTATCGACGCAAACTCCACAGCTGCCTTGATTCTCCACAAAAAAGGTGTAAATATTACACTTGAGAAAGGGTTCAGGTAAAGAGACGGAATCTCTTCAATGTTATTCACTGCATGTTTATAAGAAGGATTCAAGCTACTAGTCTGGGAAGGCTTAGCAGTGAGTATCAGCGGCGAACATGTCAACAAACTTTGTTTGAAGATGACATTATCCTGTTAACAACACCGAGGTGAAATGATCGGCAACCCTGATCATGAGAGATAAATTTACAGAAGAAAAAAATGCGTTGGAGCGCGCAAGGTTGGCATTACCAAATCCTCACTGGGAGCAAAGCACTATCGTTGAAACAAAAATGCACAAGCATTACACTCTACCAGTTCTAAGATACGGGCCTGAATCTCAGAAGCTAACAGACAAGCTTGAGAACAAGTTATGGAACGCGCAAAGAATGATCGAACGAAAAGTGTTAGGCGTAATGTTAAGAGGAGGATGAGCTGTGTGGATCATAGTGAAAAAAGGGAATAGCCGATATTCTAGTTGACTTTAAGACAACAAAATGGTGCTGTACAGGCTATAATATCCGTATACGGTAGATAAGCGGTGACATATTACAGCTGCAGAATGGGTGCCAAGTGAACGTAAGGGCAGTAGAGGATGGCAAAGAATTAGATGATGCGATAAAGTTATGATACTTAAAAAATAAATGATGGGGTTTTACGGGCCAAAAGCACTATCTGCTTGTGAGGCACGCCCTAGTGGGTGACTCCAGATTAATATGGACCACCTGGGGTTCTATGACGTGCACCTCAATTAAGTATACGGTTGTTTTTCCATTTCGCTCCCATCGAAATGCAGCTGCCGTGGCCGGGATTTGATCGCGCGACCTCATGCTTCGCAGCCCAACACCATAGCCACTAAGCAACCATGGAAGGTCAGGAAATTTGCGGGCGTAAGTTGGAATGGGCTAGCTCAACACAGGGGCACTTGGAGATTGCTGGGAGAGGCCTTCGTCCTGCAGTGAACATACAAATCGGCTGATGATGATCAGGGTAGTAATTCGAGCTGTTATAGTGTTGCCTAGAATGGTTTGTGCGCAAACGTTGTGCCACCGTTGTGCACACCGAATGACGTTGTGCACATCGAGTAAACCTTTAATGCTCAGGTATTCCTCAAAATCTATCAGTGGTCCTTGTAAGACAAGATGCCGTATAATTCCGCAGATGGGTATAGAATAATCAAAATTAACAGTTTTTTTCACGAGTTATGATCGCACGTATAGCTGAAATCAATTACCTTTGCAAATATTGCAGCTTCGCTTATGTTAGAGATGTCCTGGTGGACAATATGCGCAACCTAAAATAAGCTTGGCTCGTCGAAGTGGTGTGAAAGTTATAAAACGTTGTGTCAAGCAAGACGTACAAAAATAAGCACGTACATTTTTTAAATGTTGAGCAAGTCCGTGTAGAAAGATCACAGCAGGGACTGACGTAGGATAAATGACAGATCTTTTTAAATTTGAACTAATGAGAACAGAATCTTGCAAAACCGCACAGGTTAGTGAACTCTGCAGGTATATAAACATGAATTCAGAAACATTCGGCCTATAAGAAAGGTGGGAGAGTTTAGCTATCAAGGTTGATTATATTTTCCTTTATGCGTTGTGCCTGAAGGAACGTGTCACTAGCTTAGACTTTTTCAGAGAACCTATTCAACGAACGAACCATGTCGTCCGCGAATAGGAAAGGTTTGGTCGTGGAAAGGTAAGAGTTTGACCCAAAGTGAGCTGATACATAAGCTAGTACACCGTGGGATTAAGCGGATGTTATATATTGTCAAGGAAAAGTAACTTTCAAAATCGATTCATTGTAATTATGTTATGCCTTGTAGGAGGAGGAGGAGGAGGAGAGAAAGAGAAGGCAGGGATGTTAACCAGAAATGCGTCTGGTTGGCTACCCTACTCTGGGGGACGGGAAAGAGGGAATAGAAATATGAGATAGAGAGAGGAGGGGGGGGGAGGAAGGACACCGTGAGCTCGCGCACGCACGCGGAGGGCCTGAGCACTTCAAAGGTGTTCACATAGGCCAGTCGTCCTCAAGTAAGACAACAGTGCCTTCACAGCTTTGTGGGCTGACGAGCGATGGGGACGGTCTTCAAGGAGCACCTGCACGTACAACGATCGATCGTCAAGTCGTCGCAATGCGTTTCGATAAAGTTTGTCTTTCCGACTGAAATCGATCGCAGTGACACAATAAATGTTCTATGTTCTCTTCGCTGCCGCAGACGTCGCACGTGGCACTTTCGGTCATTCCAATCAAAGCACAGTACGCCTTCGTGAAAGCTACTCCCAACCACAGCCGGTATAGAAGCGATGCCTCACGTCGGTGAATCCCTGGTGGAGGTCGGAGTTGCCTATTGCCTTGTAAGTTTAGAGAGCGATGTATAAGCTGCCTGTGCAAGACAAAAGAAAACAAAAAAAAAACAAGCAAACAAATAAGAACTGATCAAGAAAGTAGTAATCTGTAATGGAAAGGTTATTTAGCGTGAAAAAAGGCGGGAATAACTCAAGGAGGCAGACGTTTCTTCCAACTGCGTATTTTTTAAGACCTCATTCGACACGTACGTGATCCAGTTGATCAAGGACATCGCATGCGCGCAGCCGCTGATTGTGAGGCGGAGCACTATCAGCAGCCTTCTAAGCATCAGCAAAATCAAGACATGCACTTTTCGATTTAAGTCGATTGAAGGCCCTGCGGCAAAGTTGCGGCCCGAAGCCTAAACCGATAAATCGTGAACCTTACCGCTTTCATGATTTAGCGGTTCGACTGCCAAGGAGGCCGACTAAGCCGAATACGTCACTTCTAAAAAAACAAATCTTCATTCACAAACTTACCAGTGACATTGCCAACTTCGCATCAATCATCACCGCGCGGTGCCCGTTGCCATCGCGCTCGCGGAACTGATTGTTGCAACATTTTCCAGTCATACCCGTATCTTCTCATCGGCGTTTTAGCCGGAGAGAGTATATGAGGCGGCAAGGCGGTAATTGAAAACGCGATCCCAGTGCTTGGTGTGCGCCTAATATTTCTTGCTATTGTCGCGGGCACTTCTGACTTTTGACACGCTGACGATTCGGTGGTCGGTGTTGGACGACGCCCACGATGACGACCGCATATCTATCTACCGTGGGCATCCGCTAGCCCTACCATTGCCGCAACGTTGGGCAATGTGCCTTGTCAATTTATCTTGCCTATATGGTTCCTCCGCGCACCATCTGTGGTGGAGGTGACGTATCATTATTATTAGGTTACGTAATCACCTGAAAAATACAAAACCATAAAGAAGTACTCCCACCACGAAAAACAAATGTATAGAGCTGACTAGCAAATTAAAGGGGATTTAATTTGAACATTTATGTCATGTGCCGCCACACCGAAAAAAGCTTGTCGGGCCACATTTAGCTTTTATCGCAAAGCGATAATAATTTCCGGCCCAAGGATGTACTACGTCACGAACCTCATTAGCTCCCTGTATGGAAGCACGACAAAACAGGGATACTGCGGGTGGCCGACATTGATTAGGAAAATAATCGTCAAGCTCCCTTCCGCGCACGTCTCATTAGCCCAGGGGAAGCTCCTTCCTGTGGTTCAAGGGGCATGAGGGTGGAGCTTGTTGATTAAAACTCATGTTAGGACAGTTGAACATTGTCATGTTGATTACACTGTTGAGTACACAGGAAGTTTTCTTCTTACAATAGCAGAACTTTAAAAATCGTCTGCGGCAGATGGCAAAATTCTAGCTGAGCAAGGTTACCCGAAGAAGCGCATCGTATACCGGAATGTGAAATTGCAATGGAAGGACAACTTGTACAACCTTTGTGGTTAATCCTACAGGAACGAAAAATTGAGAATCAATCTGATCAACGGCTCCCAACTGTCCACAATACTGTGCTGTTGAAGCATCATGACAGAAATCTAAAGTAAATACAACTATAAGTTCACAACGGAAGGGCTAAACACTGCAGTACGACGACTAGGCATATCCGAAGTGGCCGGCATCTTCTTTGATGGGTGTGCCACGGCGTTGCCCTCTGAAAGGCGTCCTTGCGTGCTCCAGCGTTGAACGTAAGTGAGGGAAAAAGTGTACGTACGTTTATATTAACTATTTAGCCTTAAAGGATTTGAAAGAATCTGCCTTGCTGGGCTGCAGGGCTCAGTTGTCACTCTCAATGACTGGATCCTTCCTAGAGGGACCCCTCAACACCGCAAAGCGATATATGACAGCTTGCTCACCTACCTTATAAGAAGCGAAACCATTAACTTAATCTAGGCAACTCACCGGGAAAGCCACTGGGGTTGCCTTTTCACACATGTAAAATTTTCAATTTTTTATTATTTAGTAAACGTCTTTCTCTCTCTCCCCTTAGCTATCAAAAGGGTTCCTTTCGTGAAGACGAGTCAAGGCAGCTTTCACAATATGCTTTCTTACTCCATGCAACCTTCGCGGTATGGAAGCATGAAGGGCTCCTCAGACAATGTTAGAATGCGGCCTAAGGAAAGAACCGTTTCAGAATATGACCCTTAGCCTCTCACAGAGCAGCTATTTTGGTGAAGGTTACACCACAATTATATTCCTTGATTAAGGGACCAAAAAGGAAAGCAGCAGCGGTCGCTGTTTGCATGTGTTCTATGTAATTATGTCAGCTGAGAAGTGTAGTGTGAAGTTTTATGTCAGAAGAATAATATAAAAGAAGGGGCAGATTAAACTGCAGTTCACGTCTACGTAATGCGAAGCATTCGAGATTTGTAGCCAACGTTTGTACCCATAGTTTACGTGTCTTGCAGGTAATGGCTATGTAGCGATTATAGGATGAAGGATGTTTAAAATTATAAGTGAGAGAGCATGTTTGTGATTGCACGATATAAGATTGAAAGCAAACTTATACTGATTGACACTTACGCAGGCACCCTAGGGGCACATACCAAGTTACCTCAACGCCACATAATTTCAGAGTGCACTATTACCAGGATCGGCCCCCGAAAACGGTGAGATAGGCTTGCCCACCAACAACAACTGGGCTCAGTGAAGAATACTCCGCTTTAAATGTTATAAAATTTTTTCTGTTTCGCTGCCAACTTAAAAAAAAAAACAGTTTAGGATCGTAACGACAAAAATATTGTTTGAACTTGAATTTGATTGTTTTCTCATTGAACGAAATATACAAAAAACAACTGAGATCTGTAGTTTGACAGGGCGGCTGCCCCTTTACACAGCAGCAGCAGTTTACCAACACTTTTCGTACAAATGACTGCTTTTACGCACATGTGCAGAGAATAATTTCACAAGGGAACAAAGACTTCTGGCAAAATACAAGAGAGCACAGTTTCACATTATTAGAATAAATACAAAAAAAGTCACAGTTTCGCCCTAAGGGCGAAGCAATGAATGCGATAGGAACACAGCAATGTCATACGAAGTAAGGTGAGCGGCTTTGGTTGCAATATGAATTGTAGTAAACATGAGCTGATTAAGTAAGCAGGTGTGCTGCGGCGTAAGTAGACCGACATGAAGAGAGACTCGATGACCACGAGAAGGCGCGTGTGAAACGGTGGTGTTGATGAGAAGCGCTTCCCGTGGGCAGCGCACGTGCGAAGGGACACACCTGTAGCGCTGCACTGCCGATCCGGGCAGCATTACTTGTGTAGCGTGCGTTGGAAAATGTGGCCCGACTATTACTAACTGAATGAACAAGCGTGGTGTGAGCGCGCACAAACAAACATGAATAGATCACACTGAATGACTGCAGACAACGACCGTCAAAACTCTGGCAGCAAGCGGATACGCCGCAGCGGCGAAGGTACGTGCGGTCTATCGCTTCAACGGAAACTGAGCGGCGAATGCACAGCGCATAAAGGTCAGAGCCGTGTGGAGATAAGAGACGGTGCGAGCGAGCGACGAGCGCGGTTGTTGGCAGAGTGGAAGTGCGCCCCCCCCCCCCCTCCCGCTCCCTCCGGCGCTGGCTTCCCGCTTCCTTGCTTGCGCGTGGGAGATTGAGTGCGTTCGCTCTCCGTGATAGCGCGCGTCCCCGCACGCTTCCGCTCGGGCATACGGCACGCGGCGACGATTTTATCTATAGGGAACCTCACGGCGACGGCGATGGCGACGACGACGGCGACGACGACGGCAGAAATCCGGTTGAAGTGTCCATATAATTGCTATCGCAATAAAACGTTGCAGGCCTGCGCGACACACTCAGCACAGTCACAGCGTAAGCTGGTTGAGCGGCGCCAGTGTAGCTCCAATTTCGGCACCACGCACAACAAGGTCTTCGCGGCAAAGTGTCTTCGGCTCGATTTTGTACGAGAACGATCTGAACTCTCTGCCCGGCGACGGCGAGCTGCGGCTTTTAATGCTCTCTGCACAGCAGTCTACTGAGCCCGATGATGCCTCGTTGTAGCCGTGCACGTAGCTCTACGATTCGCTTCTTGAGCAGTGGTTCGTACCTTGTGAGGAGATGCCATAACGTGTACTGAAGAGGTACCCAGAATACGTGGTGCACATCTAACATCGGGATAGCGTTGATTGAGCGCCTCGTCTGAATCGCATCGCGTCTGAATTGCATCTCGTCGCACGCGGCAGTTGCAGGTACAGTGACTAGATGGCGCCACCATACTGTCGGAGGCTCGGGTCGTCTGCGCCTGCCTAGGCGCGCAGGCGCAGAGGCGCAGGACGCGTATAAAGGGAATATTAAATGCGAAGCATTTCTTGCCGGCGGCTGTGTCTGTTGTCCCACATCCCACCCACCCACAGTGCATGCGTGTCCCCTCCCCTCTCTCTCCTTTCCTACTCTCCCCCTTTCTCTCCTTTAGGAATCTTGTACGGAGCGCCGCCCGCGTCCCACACCCCCACAGCGCTTGCGTGTCCCCTCCCCTCTCTCTCCTCTCCTACGCTCCCCCCTTTCTCTCCTCTAGGAATCTTGAACAGAGCGCCGCCCGCGTCATGCACCCCCACAGCGCATGCGCGTCCCCTCCTCCTCTCTCTCCTCTCCTACGCTCCCCCCTTTCACTTCTCCAGGAATACTCAACGGAGCGGCTCCCGCGTGCCACACCCCCAGAGCGCCTGCGCGTCCCCTCCCCATCTCTCTCCTATCCTACGCTCCCACTTTCTCTCCTCTAGGAATCCGGAGCGGAGCGCTCGACAAGTGGTGCGACAGCTGCGTACCCCGCTGGGGGCGCCACGGTAGTTCCGCGGTATGAAAATTACGGAGCGCGCGCGCCTCTCCTGTGCAGCGCCGCGATGAGCGCTCGGGCCGCTGCCGCGAAACCATTTCCCGCTCAAGCTAACCATCTCCCCGCTGCTTCGCATCCACGCATGGTTCCGCTTTAGCGGGAGATGGAGTAATTTTTTTCTTCTGCCTGATAGCAAGCGCTTGCGTGGCTCAGTTTATTGAACTGAGCCTAATAATAAAAAAAGCTTGCGTGGCTCAGTGGTAAAGTATCCGACTTCCATGCAGCGGGCCTGGGTTCGATCCCGGTGGAGACCGGGTACTTTTTTTAGCATTTCCCGCGATAGCAGCTACGGGGCGGTGGCGGCTACATCATCGCGACCAGAAACGGCTATTGGAATGAGCCCATTAAAGCTTACGCTGCAAAATACGACATAATTGTGGAGTGCCGTCAAGACGATGACTAAGTGGTGCGAGTACTGGAGAAGAAGAGGAGAGAAGAAGTTAATTAAAATGGAGAAACGGCTTTATCAGTCTCCCTCAAGTTCTTTCCAATAATTCGCACAAAGTAATCTCACGTTGTTTTCTTGAACAATTGTGACACATCTACAGATTTGTTGGCAAAATAATTGTGCAAAGCTCGAACGGTAAAAATGATTGTTGGTTTCGCATAGGTGTTATGAGGAGTAGGTATGTGCCAAATGTTGGTGCTTCGCGTAGTCTATGCGGCCATATATTATCTTAATACTGGAATCACACTGTAAAACGAATTGCTCTTTTTTGTGGCCGAGCAGTATGAGTGCAGTAAACGTTACATATAATAATGATTCACATTTGTAACCTTGAATTGTGTAACGAGTTGCTGCGCGTGAAAATAATATGGGACGTTTGCCGTTATTCTCATAAAGTTATTTTGGATTAAGAACAGTCGGTTTCGATTCGTTCTTGTTGTGTCCCATACAAGGTGTGCGTATGATAACTGAAAAAAAAAAAGCTAACGAGTTATATAGTAGTGCTGTTATACATTGAGGCACGATATGTCTACATTTGTTTAGCATACCCGCGGTTTCGCACAATTTTTTTTAATCTCGTTACCCATAACGCCGAGACGGTGGAGGAAGTGGCCATCGCCCTGGCAATCCTCGATCCGGACTGCCACACCATCGTGAGCGATTCCCGCATGGCAATCAGCAATTACATCAAAGGTCGTATTTCAAAACAAGCACTACGCATCCTACACCAAGTCCCTCACTCACCTGAAAACCAAATAACTCTCGTCTGGTTCCCAGCGCACGCCGGCGACGTACATCCGCACCTCACCAACCTCAACGAGGTCGCTGACTCCGTAGCACGAGACCTTGTCAGCCGTGCTGGAGACAGCGCAGGTGCACCCGCGGAACGCGATCGCCTCACCAGCTACAACGACCTTACGAAATCATTCTATCTCGAAAGAAGAACCGTCCCCATCCCTCATCACAAGCCAAACAGTGCACAGGCCACCACCCTTCGCCTGTTACAAACACGTAACCCTCACTAACACGTTACCACAGGATCTACATAGACCCTAGCAACACTTCCAAGATCTGTAAGACTCAGGTAACATCGCTTTCCCACATGCTATGGGAATGTAAACACCAATGTCCGACTATTATTACTGTGACCCTCTCGTCGAGATGGCACGCCACCCTGCGCAGCTCCCACCTCGACGACCAACTCTGGGCTACCCAGCAAGCCTGCGAGGCGGCGAAGAGGCAAGACCTCGACGTCCCCACGTGGGAGGCCTAGGCCCAGCCAACTAAACTGCTGGTTTCAATACAAGTGTGTTCCTCCTCCTCCTCCTCCTCGCCAGAGGAGGAGATAAGGTACTTGAAAAGTACCCAAGATAAAGTACTTGAAAAGTATGCGCTCGGTACTTCCGCCATTCTACAATTCCAATAACATTATGACCTAGTGTAATCTGGTTGACGTCAAAACTCGAAAGACGCATGACGCAAGCGCACCACGCCACAAAAACCTATTTCACGTGTCTGCGTTCGTGGTCGGGGGACACTAAAGTATTCGTGATGCGGGAGAAAATTGCTACCGAAACCACTTTGGCGTCGAGTCTGTCTGATAACTTTTTCCTTTCTTTTCAGGACCTAAAGCGGCGTTACAGCATGTAAAAAATTTCAGCGCGCGGTTGTGTGCCCAGTGTTGTGTGTTATGTCACCATCGCAAAACATCGCTTGCCCTGTCGAAGAATAACGGCGTGGACAACAACAGGCTAGGAATAATAACTTTCTTTATGTATTCGTTAATTTATGCTTGCCGACATGTTAACTTGTCACCCTTGTTGTAGCAAGCATCGCCCTTCCATACACATTCACAAATACAGAGACACGCACAAGTACTCAACTTCAACTAAATGTTCATTGCAGCAAGAGAGGCGTTTATGTGGACGTTATAATTATTTCTGTGTTCGAATATAAGTGTGATACCCATGAAACAAAATTGGCAAACCAATATGTCCAATATTTCTACAGCAAACTATGGTACTTATATGCCACGTTTGCCGACCAACGTGCTTATCAATATTTCAACAGTAAATTAGGACACAGTATACGAGATTAGCCAACATACAAGCCCGCCAATATCATCATCATCATCATCATACTATATTCATGTCGACTGCAGGACGAAGGCCTCCCCCAGTGATTTCCATTTACCCCTGTCTTGCGCTAGCTCATTCCAACTTGCGCCTGCAGATTTCTTGACTTCATCACCTCACCTAGTTTGCTGCCGTCCTCGACTGCGCTTCCCTTCTCTTGGTATCCATTCTGTAACCCTAATGGTCCACTGGTTATCCATCCTACGCATTACATGGCCTGCCCAGCTCCATTCTTTCCTCTTAATGTCAACTAGAATATCGGCTATCCCCGTTTGCTCTCTGATACACACCGCTCTCTTCCTGTCTCTTAATGTTAGGCCTAACATTTTTCTTTCCATCGCTCTTTGTGCGGTCTTTAACTTGTTTTCTATCTTTTTTGTTAACCTCCAAGTTTCTGCCCCTTATGTTAGCACCGGTAGAATGCAATGATTGTGCACTTTTCTTTTCGACGACGGTGGTAAGCTCCCAGTCAGGATTTGGCAATGCCTATGGTCAAACTATGGTCGGCCGAATTCGCAATGCCTGTTTCATATACATATTTCATAAGCATAGGCTTTCACAGTCTAAACCACTACATGATTATGAGAGACGCCGTAGGGGGGTCTGAAGATTAATTTTTAACACCAGGGTTTCTTTAGGATGCATTTAACTGTAAAAATTACGGGTGCATTCGCACTTCGCGCCTCCGTCCGAATGCGGCTACCGCTGCTCGGGTCAAAACCCGCGACCTCGAGTTCAAGAGTGACATGCCATTAGACACTGGGTTACCGCGGCGGTTACACCAATTTCTGTATATGATATAAATAAATTAAATCTCCCGCATTTCAATGTTTCAAATCTCAGACTCAGTGGCTACGAGGTTGTGCGGCTGAGAACAAAGTCATGGTTTCGTTTCGCTGCCGCGGCGGCGACACGTTGAGGATTAGGAAATGCTAACCTTCTGGTCAATTGTTCTGCGCGTTAAAAAGCCGAGGTGGTCAAAGGTTCACTTGGGCGTCTTTGCCAAGAGTTCCATCACTAAACACTAAATAAACTAAAGCTGAAGTCAGAAGTCGAAGAATCCCCCGACAGGCATTTATTTATTTTTCTTAATTACGTACACGGGGAGCCACCAGGAGCTGCTGGCGAAGCAGCAGACAGTTAGGGAGAAAGAATGTTCAAAAGCAGCAACGTCATTACATTTTGCACAAGAGTGCTGACGCAGCTTTGTGCTAGTTTTCATCCCGAATTTCTGATCATTCACAAATTCACAAACGGGGATCAGTTCTCGACGACCTTGTGTGTGAGGGCAGAAAACAAATTTCACAATTCCGACCAGTTCTGTTGACGCAGCAAGTAAAAGAGAACCCTAATGTGGCAACTCTATGACGAAGGCACCGCATGCGATGCAATCGCTTCAGTTTTCGCTGTCGTAGACTTGTAGTCCGATAATTTAAAGTGACCGGCAACGCGTTGAACGCGGCCACACTTTGCAGTGTGGATACCGTGGAATGAATCTGAAACTATAGGTGGTCGAGAAGTGGGTCAATAAGAACAGATAAGCTGCCAGTTCGACAATAGATGAAGGCCCTTGTAACTTTCGTCGAAAAGGACGGAGCTAATTAAACGCTTTACAGCACACGTGATCAATGCGCATGTTTAATGAGAATTTATTAGTAAAAGTTGGAGCTGAAGAAGTTATTTATTTTGTACAAGCCACGTGCAAGCCTGGATGTACAATTTTGTCATTGGAGATTGATTATGTGGTTTTCAGATATCTATGATCGCAGAAGTTTTTGATAAAAATAAAATTAAGAAGTAAATGCTTTGATTATGCAGCACTAGTGCGATGCGTAACTATCTATTTTAACAATCTGGATCTGATTGCTGCTATATGAAATGATTCAACGTGACCAATGCGGCTCCTTGAAACTTTAGGTCCAAGGGAAACTGAATTTCGTCCGTCAAATTCGTGAAAGTTCGTGAAAGCGAACAAGCGATCCTTCTCGCTCAAAATGCATGAAAAGAAAGCACTGCTTCACAAAGCGGTCAAATGCACACAAAGAATTGGTTATTGTACGTTTGGTATGAAAAAGTGAACAAAAAAACTAGCATGTCATTAGAATACAACTGATCAACTGTAATGTCATACCCTTGATTCTTACTACTACAAGGACAGAGTAAATATGACCAAACAGCGACTGTTTTGCCATAGTATTTACCCATCAACTGATAGTTAGCCATCGACCTTCACACGAACTTCATCCCCGTCATGTGGTAACCTGTAAACTACTCAATTTACTGAGCTACTGATGCTACCAAACGCCAAAGAACATTGATCTACGGATACTGTCTAAATGTTCCTAACAACTTCAGGATATACTAGCCCTGTCAACTTAATGTGCCTCATCTATGTACAGGGTGTCCCTGTTATCTTGTATCGCGTTTTTTAAAAAAAGACCGGCTGTTATACGCCAAGAAAACCAAGTGTATATTGGTTACAGTCGGGTACAGTAGCCGCCACTAAATTTTCTCTATTGATGCCATTCAATTTCATAATTTATTGCAACTAGGTCATTGTTTAATAGTGCTCTGAATGTCGTGTTAGCAATGAAGAATTTGTAGGAAATTGAAAGAGACCGAAAGTTGAAATGTTTTCAGCCAGGCATCTTCTGCCCGTTTATTTTTACGGCTGATAAAGAAAGCCCGCGAGAATTGAATAATATCACGTGACTTCTTAACGCGAAAGCGTTAAGGGCACCCTGTCGCAGAACATCCGGCGTCGGCGTGCGATGTTGGCGCCCATGGCGGAAAAAATCCTCCGCAACCACGCCGACCGCGCAAGCTGTTAGTGCAGGAGAAAATCATTCTGAACCACCCCGACCGCGCAGACCCTTCGTCGTGGTGCAAGGTGTTAGTGAACAAAAATTAAATTTCTCACAGTGAAAGCCGCCAGAAAAATGGTAAAGTACAACTTAAGCACAACCTACAGACATGGTGGCGTCGGACTGTTATTTGAATGTACGAGAAAACATAATTCTATTACGAGCAAACTCAAACACAAACCTCTTTTGCCAGCATTTCTACCGTAACAACACCGGCTCACTCTGGGAGCCTACTTGCGAATATCTTATCCTGATGGCGCTGGCATCCTCGGCAGGTTAGGGAGCCTACATGCCACGCCGTTTTACGGCAGGTCAAATTGGGACTTGGCCTGCCAAATGCCTTTTAAACACGCGCACGTTGGGGTAATAGGAAACAAATAATAAAATAATGAAGAAAGGTCCTTGGGCCTTCGCTATTTAATATACCACTACTTATATAGCCCCAGGAAAAACTTCTTAACAGCAATGCATTTCTGTTTAAAAGTGAAACCGACTTTAAGGGGATCGGTGTAATACCCCTGTCAAGCGGGCAAGTTAAGTGCACTTACGGAGAGTGCACTTCGGGACCTTGAGTGACACTTTCCGCTACGCGGTTCTAAACGGGAAAACAGAGCGCACTCGCAGTAAAAAAATGGCGACAGACTACGAGTGCGTTTTGTGAAAATGTAGATTAAAAAGAAAAGTACTTCTAAAAAGTGATTGTCTTACGTTGTATTATTAATTAAAACAAACTTAATCTATGTTTTTTCAACAAAAGAAACGAAAATATTTTTTATTTAAGAGTGTGGCAAGTCAATTCCGGCCAAGAAAAATGCCTAGCCAATCCAGAACGACATAGCGGCGTGCGATGAGGCGGCATTTGATCCTGCTCGAACAGAATATGAACGCGTTTTAGGCTGTTATTCGTGCGCAAGAGCTGTTCAACAACTAAAATAAACATCTGTGTCCTTTTTTATGCATAACATTTTATACCATTGCTGGCGACGAGGCTACGCACTCGGCCAGCAAAGTGCATTCCGTGAACGCACTTCGACCGGAGTACACTATGCAGCGAGTGACACTCCATTTGCGACGTTTAGATTTGGCAAAGTGCACTTAAACCGAGTGACACTCTCCCGAAATGCACTTAACTTGCCCGCTTGACAGGGGCATAAGCTTGTTATTTGCAAGCTGGCTTTCCCATGTTCTGTGTTGCAGTGAATGAAGCCTACTTGCCGGATGTAAACGATGCGAACGGGTCCCGATAACGCTTTCGCGTTCTACTCTTAAAGGATACGCTTAAGCGCCCTCCAATATTTTTTCCCGATCTATTTATAAACTCGCAAAACACTTTGGAACTGCTGCGACGTACGTCGTGAGGGTATAACAGCTATCGCTGTGAAAAAAAAAATGTTTTTGGGAGATCTTGACCATGCCGGGCGCGGCCTTTTTTTTTTTTTTTTTTACTGTGACAGCAGGTGAGTGCTCGAAATAGAGTTGGCCTTGTACGTCCATCTCTCCATTCTGCGAAGCTGACGACGACCGTAGTCGTCAAGGCGGATACACAAGTGCGATCTGCGTCGCTGTCAGACCGCGTGTGTCATACCCATCTTTGTCATTGCCGCAGCACGAAGAAAAAGAAAACTCGTTTCCATCCACCTCCACTGAGATTGAAACCCACGTAGGTGAAGCAATGCACATCCGAGTGGCAAGCGCGATAACCACTTAGCTATGCGCAACTTTTTTTTTCTCTTCCTTTATAACCCGGAAATCGGATGTTGAGGTCTGCAAAGCTCCACACGAACGGGAACTTAGTGTTGAGACCGACAAGCACATGCGTCCTCTAAAAAACATCCACACCGGCGGCTTCTCTTTCGCCACGTACACCCTACGCACACATGCTGCAGTACCTCGAAAACGTCTCATTGAGCCTTAAAAGCCCAATGAGCTAGAAGCCTTCATCAAAGCAACAACCTTTTAACTCGACACGTATCAACCTCTTGTCTGCGAAAGGCCTGTGGTAGAGCTTATGCAACGTTAGAAAAACATGTGTCCCTGATTGAAAAGCCGTTGGCTATATGAGAGGGGTGTCGGCAAATGGAGCTTGGTGTGGCTTTTTCTTCCTTTTTTTTTCGTGACAGGATAGTGCACTGTGGGGCGTTGTAGCGGTGTTTCCATATGTCGAGTTTCGCAGAAAAGCAAGGCCTCAGAGCGAAGTAGTGTGGATACACGAAATTAGGCTCGGAGCACCAGGTAACATCACAGAAATTGAACGTCACTTTGGGCACTCAACAAACAAGGAAACAAAAAAACAATCAAGCCAGCAAACAAAGAACTTCAAGGACATTGGAAGAAGTCTCCTACGGGGCTCCGTCCATCTCCATCTCCTCCATCTGGGCCTAGTGCAAACATGCCAAGCACAGAGGCGTCGACGGCACGGTATCCACAAACCAGCGGGTGCTTGCGGAGTAATTTTCTTCTGAGGTTTGCGGAAAAGCCAGTACTCAGAGCGAAGAAGTGCGGACGCGCGGAGTAGGGTTTGAAGCACCAGGGAACATCGCATAACTTAAACGTCACTTTGTGCACACACACACAAAAAGGAACTTCACGGACACATTATCATCAAGACGAGAACTTATTTTCTACCTCACATTGTACGATCTTTGTATTTCGCTGATATTCATAGCCATTTTTCGTACTGCGTATCGTCATTGTTCAATGCGTATTTTACCCATATTGAATGTCTGCAGCGACTTCAGAACCAAGCTATAAGACTAATGATTTTCACCCCATTTGAGTCGTCCTGCAGGTTACTGTTCCCTAAACTTAACATTCTCCCGTTATGACAATTATTTCGTCAGAAAATATCCATAATTACATATAGACTCATCACACATGACATCATCATTGAATGTACTGACCCTGAACACTTTGCTACGAACAACAGTACCCAGTTTTCCCTGCGCAATAATCTTCTTTTCCCTGTAATAAGGATGAATTACAGCAAGTTCACAGCTCTCTTCTCTGGCATAGCAATATGCAATTCATTACCCCGCGAAACAAAATCATCACACAGCGTTCATGCATTCACCACGCGCACCAAGAAATATTTCATTCAGGAATTAATTGACTCCTCGGCATTTCCTAATTAATTATCAATGTTTTGTTGTTGTATACATTTTGCTTTTGTATAGGAAATCGGTATTATTGATAATAATACCAGTTTGGTCTCCTATGTCAGATTGATTATACTTGTTAATATTTGTTATTCTGTTTGTTCCCACGCTTTCGAATATTTTTCATATTTTTAAATAATTAGCATTGCAATTACACGATGTATCCAATTACCTGTTATAGATGATCAACTTACCTAATTATTATTATTAATATTGCTCACGTGACCATACTTGTTTGCTGTTTTTTGTATAATAACCCTATTTATGTAATCATAGATTCCCCTGACAGTTTTTTTCAAAACTCTGGGACCTTTTGCTGTAATACTGTCACCATGTAACTCCAACATGACTGTTGCAATCAATTTGACTTGACCTGACTCGGAGACGTCTTCGATGGGGCTTCATCTGGGCCTAGTGCAAATATGCCAAGCAGAAACGCGTCGACAGTATGGTATAAACAAACCAGCCGGTGCTTGAGGTGTAATCGCTCAAAAGAGGACAAGCCAAGAGAACGCCTTTTGTTTTATATTGCGTGTGCTCCGTTTTCTTCTGGAATAGTCTAAGCTTCACGCGGAAATGGTAAATATTTTGCTCTTTTCCTCCCCAGTAACCAAAGTACTTGCCGGCTTCGGGAGATACTGCAAATCGTATAGGCGCAAAGACTTAGAATTGGATTGGGTGAGTTAGGGAAGCGGGGAAAGTGCTAAAGAAGGAATCAGAGCATCACGCATGCGCATGGCTGAGCTCCATATTTTGTCGTTACCATGGCCTCCACAACATTTCCCGGACTGCGCGACCTTATCAGTGGGTGACTATATATTTATAGTCAGATTGCTGCGAACCACAGCCGACCCACTATCGGTGACGAAAGGGTTCATGCCGCATCAAATGGCGCTCCTTGAGCCAGGATGTGGAATCTTTTGAAGAAATGGTTGTTTCTCAGGTCTCTCTCTCTCTCCCTCTCTCTCACACACGCACACTCTCTCTTATCATCATCATCAGCCTACATTTATGTCCACTGCACGACGAAGGCCTCTCCTTGTGATCTCCAATTACCCCTGTCTTAGCTGATTCCCTGATACCCCTAGCTGATTCCAACTTGCGCCTGCAATTTTCCTAACTTCATCACCAGACCTAGATTTCTGCCGTCCTCGACTGCGCTTCATTTCTCTTGGTATCCATTCTTTAACTCTAATGGTCCACGGGTTATCCATCCTACGCATTACATGGCCTGCCCAGCTCCACGTTTTTGTCTTAATGTCAATTGGAATATTAGCTATCCCCGTTTGCTCTCTCTGATCCATACCGCTCTCTTCCTGTCTCTTAACGTTAAGCCTAACGGTTTTCGTTCCATTGCTATTTGTGCGGTCCTTAACTTGTTCTTCAGCTTCTTTGTTAACCACCAAGTTTCTGCCTCATATGTTAGCACCGGTAGAATGCAATGATTGTACACTTTTCTTTTCAACGACAGTGGTAAGCTGTCAGTCCTATACGGGGTGTCCCAGCTATCACGCAGCAGGATTAAAAAAAAGAGGAACGGCGTTACGCGAAGCAAACCTAGTGCGTATTATTTCCAGTGCAGTGGAGTAGCCACCAGTATTTTCTTCGTTACTGATATTTAATTAGGTAACTGTAATTAATTATCTAACTCCAGAAGTACTGTTCCAATTATCAAAGTGTCAATGAGAAGTTGTAGAGCAACATGAAAAACTCCCGATACAGCTTTCTGTTGCTCAATGAGTGCTTTATAAAAGTGTTTTTCCGAGCGTGAAACAAGCCCGCGAATGCAAGCAAAGTACCTCGAGCTGCCAGTCGCGCGGCAATTATCTTCCTCTTTTTTAAAACCGTGCTGCGTGATAGCTAGGACACCCTGCATATCTCGTACAAGCCACACCCCTGAACTAGTCAGTGGCAGACGAGGGAGCATTAGTACAACACTCTTAGGTCGGGAGACAACGTACACCTAAGCAGCCGAAAACAAAATTCAATTTCTTTCGTAACGCAAAGCAGTAGCGCTATGACTGGTGCTCTATTTTACGTGCTATATTGCGCACTTTTTCGTCCCGTGTCGGTTCGAGTAAACATTTTCAGCATGTTCGCGAGGGATCTGGCTTTTGTGACAAGGAAAACTTGAATCAAAATCCAGTCTAGTCCAGGTCGTCGTCTTTTGTGGAAGTTGCACTACGCGGGTGATGTGTAGAAACCGCACAGCATAATGGGCGGACCTCACCCACTTTTAGGTAACCGTCTGGCGAAAAAACATTTAGCTTCGTGCGAAGGTGAAGTGTGGAATGAAGGAATGAATGAACGAATGAATGATTGAATGAATGAATGAATGAATGAATGAATGAAAGACTTTATTTATCGTTCTTTAAAGGCAAGGGGGCAATGGGATAGAGGGTAGGGGGAGAAAAGCGGTAGCATGGCTTGGCCTGGCGGTGAAGGCGTCTCACCGTAGTTCACCAACAATGCCGGTGTCGCCCCTCAATGGCGCACAAGATGACCAACGAAAAACCGTCAGCGTTGGTCGGCATCTAAAGACATGATTACGTATGTTTACCTTGACATTAGCCACTATGGGGTATGCACAAAGCTGCTCAGCAGAAGCGCTGTTGTGTGTGCGCGCACCGCACGTCAAAGAAGTGGAAGCCAGAATGCTGCCCGGGTTCCGGCAGAGCCGATTGAGCGGGGCATGATGATGCGTCCGCGCGGCGTCGCCCCTTTTGAAGCCAAACGCTCTTCCGGTCTCTGGACGCCATCTGTCGTTCTGGTTACCGCGCTATACTGTTACACAAATGCCAGAAAGAGAATAACACACACGTGCGCAAAACTTTCAACAGTTGAAAGTTGGCGCACATGTGCGTTAGTCTTTTTTTCTGTCCTTTGTGCAACAGTAAAGCGCAGTAAACATAACAATGTCACGTCTACTGGCCCTGGTCGAAGCCTCATTGGAGGCCACGCGTGGGCCGCGCATGAGTCATCGATAGCAAAACATCATGGCAACGCCAACTCCAGCGCCAACGACAATGACGTAAATGGGCCTCGAGATATCGAAATCAAACGTGGCCAAATTCCGAAAGCAGCTTTATAACCTAGCGCCTCAAATCCCAGCTGTCATGAGGGAGGAATGCGAGAAACTACTACGTTCCGCACGTGCCCGGCTTCTCAAAGAGCGACTGTTGCGCGAGAGAGGGATTTGTGTGATCACGGTGCGCAGAATGACAGATGTTCGATTTCAGTATCGGTAACACCTTTCTTTGAAGCATTATAGGAATATTTCACCGAATTTGGAAGTATCTAACCGAACACTTGTGGTGTGTTGAGCGTTCACGAGCGCAGTCACAGTGCGCAAGAAATAACAAATGTTGGAAGGCATGCAATATATCGAAACGTCACTTTAATAAATGAGAGGGCAAGGTTTCCCGTGACGCACGGGCTCGCAGTGTCGCTAAAAGCATGGTCCTCCTGGAGACTTCGCAACTGCCAATTCGGGCCCCTGTCGTGCTATGCTGGGTCGAGTAATCACTTAGCTGGAAAACGTTTTGCGAATCATTTAAATGTCTACATCATCAAAGAATAGCTTCACATAGATCGCACCATGTGTGTTTGATCTGGCGCGATTGTACATATATATAATGTACAACTCAAACTTACAAGTACGCTGTGCGTACTTTGGCAATAAGTGATTAATAAGACACATTTTCACTGCAATATACAAGCGCGCTGCAAACTCTATTGCATGTAGAAACAAGCGGAGTGATGTTCATTGTACATTCGGCAGAGAATATTTATCATTATACCGTTATTAAATATCAAATAATGGTGTGGTCAGACAGGTTGCGATTTCGCATAAAATGAATTAGTTCATTTCAGAAACGCGGTGCGGCTTCCTTGTTCGTTTCTCACTGAAATAACGAACAGAGGAAAACGTTCTTCACATGTTAGGAAAGCGACTCCCTCGCTTGCACTTTTATTGCGATAGCAATTATATGGACACTCAAAAGCAGATTTCTGCCGTCGGCGTCGCCGTCGCCGTCGCCGTGAGGTTCCGTATGACGTCAATGGAGATGAAATCGTCGCCGCGTGCCGAACGCTGTATGTGCGAGTGAAAGAGCGCGAGGGGCGCGCGCTTTCACGGGGAGTGAACGCACGGCGGAGAACAAACGCGCGTTCTGCGCCGTGCTCGCTTAAGGGCTGAGAAAGTAGGCGTCTCTTTCCTCCTTTACAATCACCATATATGTAGAGGAAAGGCGCCTTCTTCCGACGCGCGAGAGGGCGTGGGGGAGGGGGGGGAGGGAAGGGAAGGGAGGCGGCGTTTAGCTGCGGCACCAAGTGCCTATTTATATCAGAGGCTCCGGCAACTGTCACCAACGCCGCACGCATTTTGAGCGAACGCGGGTAAAACGCCGACGGCGTCGACAACAGTTCTGCGTGTTGCCGGTACTGCTGCATGTGCAAGTTTATACAGCTGATAAAGCTAATATCATTACTCCGTATAGCTCTCTACAAATTTGGTATCGCAATTGATGCTTCGCCTTTCAGGTGAAACTGCGACAACTTTTTTTTTTTGTTCACGGGTGTTTAGCCTGGTCGATTGGGTGCCTTGCTGGTCGTTCGTGCGTCATTTGTCCCACCGGCAGTTCATGGCTGCTTGCTTCGTACTTTTCAGCTGTCAATGACAGCAGTCTGCAACTCTTTCTCAATACATGGTTAACTACGTACACATCTCATTCGGAAAAACAAAAGAAAAAGCAAGGATTTTTTTTTTTCAACAATACTGGGCAAGCAAAGAAGCATAATCTTTTTACACCCGAAGGTGTTTCTCTTTCACGCGTGTCTCCGAAGGTGTTTCACGCGTGTCTCTTTCAGCTCCTGTTTGGACATGCCTCAGTAGTTACAAAAAGGATAGTGCATTCACAAACCGCTTCTGCTAGGCTAAATTGAGGCTTGCAATTGTCCCGTGATGAACGCAGCACTTCATTGTGCAACGCAGGATACGATAGCTTGATGCCACAATTTTCTTTTGTAGATATCACTGATGCCACGCTTGCATTGAAAAAAAAATGTCTCTTTAACCACAGGTACATACTGATTATGATATGCAGAGTCTATTTCTTAGCCGTCATCCTATGGAACACACTACCACTAGACATAAAAAACATCCAATATATAAAGTTCAGCAACAACCTAAACAATATATCCTTTAATCTCCTGATGCTTAGTTGCCTTGGTACTCATAAACATTAGTTCAGCGCGTCTTCCCTTACGTTTCATTGTGTTGGTATATTACGGCTGTTTGATGCGCTAGATATATATATATATATATATATATATGCATTTCTTTTCACCATTTAAGCTACGTATGTGAAATGTTATTCACATGGCTAAGTTTTCGCCAGAGTTTTTAACCAGTACTCTGTCATTAGCTCACTATTCGCGCACATTTCTTCTTACAGTTACAGTAAGTATGTCACAAAACCTTCTATTGCATTTTCTCCGCGAGTTACAAAAGTAGGTAGGCGCATAAGTAAGAGAACAGGTTCACTATAGGAAAGGGTATTCTACCATGGATCCCATCCGTGTCATCAATGTGTGATCAATCGACTTTGAGCGTTGCAGAGCGTAGGGTCGCGGTATTGTGCAAATTTTTCTGACTTCAATGTTTTTTCTTCTATCACCTTTTATTCCCTCCACCTCTTTCCCAAGCACAGGGTAGCCAACCAGTATTTACACTGGCTAAACTGCTTGTCTTTCTTTCTCTTTCTTTGCCTCTCTCTTTCCGCGTCATCAATGCGATAATTGCAGAAATCTGTGGATTACAACCAGCCTCTATACACGGCTTTCATAGATTAAGAAAAAAGGCGAAAAGGGCTACCAATAGTCATGAAGGCATTGCGTAGTGAAGGGTTACAGGAAGCAGGCGTGAATTTCCACGCAAATGCCCAGAGAGATTCTACAGCTACGTGAATTCTTTACAGAAAGAAAGCAGGAAAATACCGATCAAGACAGAGGTCACACAAGGTGACACAATATTTCTACCACTATATGCTGCGTGCTTGAACTTCTGAAGTTGTTAGACCTGGGGGAGTAGGAGTAAATTTAACCAGGGAGCATCTCAGCAATCTGAAGTTTGCAGATGACATTGTTCAACTCGGCAATGGCGGAGATAACTTGCCGCTCCTGATTTAGGACCTTAACAGAGAAAATGTAAGGTAGGTCTTCAGATTATTAGGCAGAAGACTAAGACAATACTTAATAGCCTGGCAAGAGAACGAAAAGACTTGATTGCCAGTCAGCCTCTAGAATCTGCGCAAGAGTGCGTTTCTCTCAGCCAATTAACCACAGGGGACCTCGATCAAGGAAAGAAAATTTATAAAAGAATAAAGAAGAGTTTCAACGCATCCGTTAAGCATTAGCAAGTCATGACCAGCAGCTTACCTTTATCCTCGAAAAGGAAAGTGTACAACCATTGCATTCTGCCAGTAATTCCACATGAGGCAGAAACGTGGAGGTTAATTAAGATATTTAGAAGTTAAGAACCAGACAATGGAGCGGTGGAACGAATATTGATTGGTGCAATGTTAAAAGACAAACACCGGTGTGTATTCGAGGACAAATGGAGGTAGCCGATATCCTAGCTGTCCTTCGGATGGGAAATTAATTTCAGCAGGATATGTCATGCGTAGGGCAAACAGCCGGTGGTCTACTAAAGTTATAGAATGGGTACCAATAGAAGGTAAGCGTAGAACAGGACAGCAGAGAGGCAGGTGGTGTCATGAAATTTGGAAGTTTTAAGACATCAGATGGTGTCAACTGGCACAAGGCAGGGGTAATTGTAAATCGCTAGGAGAGGCCTTCGCCGTGGCAGTGAACATAAACAGGCAGCTGCTGCTCATGATGATGAAGATGATCATGTTCACCAGTAGTTGCAAGTGCGGTTTTGTTTGCTTTCTTATATATAGTTTGAAAATGAGGTCCCATGACAGTCGTTGACTTCGGGACTTCCTCGTATACGTATAGGAATATCTTGTAAGGTCCTTTTGATGTCGGAGTGAAACCGATTGTGATTCTGGTCGACGCCTTCAAGCTCTATTTTTATTCCGAGGACTATTGAGCAAATAATTGTTGTACTGAGTGCCCTTCGCTAAATGTCCAGGAATTGGCATTATTGGCTTTCGGAGATACAGTTCTCCCGCCATTGAACTGTGTATATTCAAATGAATTGCTACAGTTCTGCTTGAATTTTGCGTTGAACCCATGTTCCCACATTTTAAAGCTGTTTCATACGCCAATTTATCCACGCTCCATCTTTTATTATGGCGTTTCCTGTCGTAGCCAGTCAGGGATCTATATAGAGCAAAAATAATTAAACAGATACATTAAGCAAACACCTGTTTGGAACACAAGTTTCCCAAGCTTGCACTTATTATTTCCTTGGAAACCGTGTTAGTGTAATGCACATTTCAGTTATCGATGTCACCCGCATTTTAAATTGCTTGTTTGGTAGGCTATCGGAAACGTCCCTTACGGCTATCCTGCAATCGCGCTAGTTTTTGCAGTTTCACCGATAAGGACTTAGAACAGACTGTTCTTCTACGGAGGATGAAAATACACCGAAGATAATTATTCCGCAGCTGTACGCCGACTTCTCAAGAACACTTATATAGAAAGTACTTGCACGCAGTCAACTGCTTGCCAGTACATGATGTGCGATACGTGACTGTAAGCGAGCTGGAGCGATGACCTTGAGTCAAGGATAGCATGATCACTCTTGCCTGTGCTACACCTCTTCAATCAGCTCTCCATTTGTTCCTTCATCTATCATTCTGTTTTGGTACTCTGTTCTTTGAAAAGCCAACGCTGTTTAACGATAGCATGTCCACGTACACAATTTGTACCGAATAATTTCCTACAAAGTGCCCACCGACCTGCCCACTGACTAATATACAGGGTGTTTCAGCGAACACTTCCAAAAATTCTTAAAGGTTGCCTGGGGCAAGTAGCAGAATTCTAGTTCATGAGCTGGTCTACTCGAAGAGGTGGACATTACTTGCACAAGAAATTGAAATGCATAATCAAATAATTAACAAAAAATAACCAATTAAGTGTTTAACTAATTACCTGATGGCCCATATTGCAATTTTCAAATTGTAGCCGTGGAGTTCGCAAGGCGGATCCACCTGGAACAAATTATCGGGTGACACCAGTTTCGAGATAATAATTCCCGAACTTTACGGAGAAATGCATTGGCGTTCCAGTTCGTTTCTTAACAAAACGTCGCTTTATGCACTGAACCTCAAAATTAATTGGAATGCCAATGCATTTCTCCGCAAAGTTCGGGAATTAATATCTCGAAACTGGTGCCATCCAGAAAATGAATTTCAAGTGGATCCGCCTTGCGATCTCCATGGCTTCAATTTGTAAATTGCAATATGGGCCATCCGGTAGTTAGTTAAAAATTTATTTAGCACATTTTGGTTAATTAGTCGATTATGCATTTCAATTTTTTGCCCACATAATGTCCACCTCTTCCAGTAGACGAGCTCATTCACAAGAATTGTGCTATCTGCCACGGACAACCTTAAATAAATTTTGAAAGTGTTCGCTGAAACACCCTGTATATAATAAGAAGCCAACAAACAGTAACACCAGTTCGTTCCCCACCTGCGGCCAGTTGTTTTTTCGTCATGTTTCATTTTCATTATCAATAATTTATCATTTCTTTAATTCAATAAGTAAGTACAAGTAATTGCCTCGATGTTGTCATTGGTGTCACTGATTGTTGGCTTCTTATATTATGATTAATAAAAATCGGGCCGGAAAAACAGTCCAGCGCCGGTAATCTGCGCTTCGCACCGAAAGATTCGTCGTCCTGTTCTTCATCCTTTCGCCTCAACCAAGGCGTCACAATATATATATATATATATATATATATATAGAGAGAGAGAGAAATCATAAGAAGCCAACGAACAATTACGTATATAAGTAATTCTTTCTTCGTTCTTTTCGTTTATATATTTATATATATATATATATATGTGTGTGTGTGTGCGTGTATATATCAAAGGAAGCATAGAATCACAGGAGCCGGCACAGAAATAGTTCACAGAATAGCAGCACGTAGGAAAAATATAACAGGACTTTACTCACGTTTCGCCCGGGGTCCGGCCGAAACGTGAGTAAAGTCCTATTATATCTTTTCCACGTGCTGCTATTCGGTGACATATATATATATATATATATATATTGTGAGACGTCGGCCGATGCGATGCCTTTATTTCCGAGCAGCCGCCCGAGTCAGAGACGAAGCACCGCACGAGACAAAAGATGATGATGAGTCGTATGTACAAATGATGACGACGATATGCACAAATAGCGCTCACAGAAGATGATGAGTCGTACGTACAGATGACGACGACGTTATGCACAAAATGCGCTCACAATATATATATATATATATATATACATATATGGATATATCTTTCGCAAGAGAAGGAGACAACTCAGCATGTTGGGTGGTTCTCGGTATTTTGTAGAGTTCAATTGACCATAGAACTTATGGCGAATCAGCTTATTTGTATAGCCACCTACACTATCGTTACGGATGTGCTCGATAGCAGCCGGGTTCTGTGCACAAAGTGCGAACGCCGGCATGGCAGAGCTTCCACAGGGCGAGAGAAAGAAGCGGAGGTTTCTCGAGGCACCACAAAGTTCTCGTGCAACGCAGCATGCGCCCCCGAAAGCGCTGCTTGGTGTCCGGCGACGAACCTGCCCCTCGGTTGCGGGGCGGGCCACAAAGAACCAAACGCACCACAAGCCACCAACCACGGTAACGAGCTAAACAGGCTGAGAAGGCTTTTCTCGTTAAAAAGAACGTGTGCTCCCGATGACAAAGAGGAGAACAGCCGTACAGAAGAGGTTACCACCGTTCCTAGGACACACCTGGCTCAGCGAGCACACCCGGAGCGGGTTTTTCGGGAACATGCCGTAAAATACATTTGCGTTTTTTGTTTTTCTGGGAATATTTTGCGTTGTCAGGTTCTTCATCATCTTTGACGTGAAACGTCTTCCACTTCGGTCAGCCGGGGGTCGCTTGCGAAAACCGCAAGAAACCATTGCTCCACCATGCATGGATTTCGCGCAAAGACGACCCCATAGTCGCGCCTCGCATGAAGCAATCAAAGTTAAATTGAACCTTTCGCTGGGCGTTCAAATGCATAGCTCGGCAATGCCTTTGTCGATCCCAGCGGCAGTGGTCGCGTTAGAGAGAGGTGACTCAGCCATGGGAGGTGTAATCCATCAAAATCAAACCTGCGCTACTCGAGAGTTTCAAGCCTTACAGGTGCACAATTTCTTCCAGAAATTACGCGCTTGCTGAGCTAGCAAGCGCAATCGCCCAAGGTTGAAGCAAGCGCCGGAACCCCAACCATCTACGAACGCGGCAAGCTACAGAAGATCAGGGTAGCGAGCCTACATATACAAGCGTTGTTTTGAGCAGGCAATCTCGGGCGCCTCCTGCAGGTGGGTCATTTCTGTGCCCTAGCGCCCTGACACCCTCTGCAAAACAAACGGGCCCACTACGAATAAGGAAAGGGCACGATGGCAAAATTAGACCGTAAGACATCCACTAGCTGTAACGTAAGTTTGTAAGCTTTCTAATGCTTGCACAAATGTAGACTTCTGCATTTTGTTACGTAATTTATGTATCCTAGTGCCCTACACCCTTTGCAGCACGTACACGTTTCACGTACCCCACTGCGGCTGGGTTTCTCACACAGCCAACCCAATTTTAGCACGGAAGTGTTTTGACATCGGGCTCCACCAAACATTTGTCCGGTCCAAACTTCATGCAATCGCCATCACGCTAGTTTTCTGGCATCTGCGTGAGATGGCACTATTCACTGCCGTTTGTAATAGAGTTACTGTATACGGCTCCTGCAGGCTCCCTGCGGTAGCCATATATACAATAACTCTAGTTTGCAAGCTGAAAGTGATAATGGTCGAAGAATGCCTACAGGTGGTCTTGCCGTCCATATACATCACGGCGGAACTCCGCGGGAGCTCGGGAAAGGCCAAACTTGATCGGGACGGTGGCCGGCGCACGCTTCCTGGTGTGACCATACAAACAATAGAAAGCGCGATCAAGCATGAGTATGCACGACGATTCCTCGCCACGTTTTCATTTTCTTCATGCATGCGTTGTCATGCCTGCGGCGGCGCGGGCATTTGTTGCGCGTGGCGCTTTTTCTCGCTAAAAACGCGCCATTCGGTGGTAACGGCGCATTTTCGCCACATACGGACTCAAAGTCGCGGCTGATATACCTATGACGCCTGGTAACCTCCGGAGTGGTGTTCAGGCGTGCAGCAGCACGGGCCTCGCGTGCTTGCCCAATCGTTGCCGTTGCTTCGGCATTCGAGCGAAGCTCTAAATGATAAACGACTGTGCACGTTCAGGGTCTTGTATGTGTAAACGTGCAACGAAGCGACCACTGCTCGTTAGAATAAACCTTTCACTTTCGTGTCTCGAGCAATTTCTCTAAAAGAGGGAAAAACATTGTTTTCACTAACTGGCTAACGAAGACTCGGTCGAAACCATGGTAAGCAACTGGGCCTCGTGCCGAACACGTGTTTAGCTGTATAGCAAATTCAGAAAGGGGGGGAGCTTATTTTGAGGCATTTTGCACGTAGCCACACAATACTTTAATGTGAACGGCTGGAAACTACTACTTACTATTAGGCCCAAGTGAGGCAGCCTTCGTAACATATGCCATCCTGAAAAGCCTCCGTGCTTACTCTGGTTAGTCCAAAAGTATAGTCTGCGAGTCTAATCAGCAGTATGGGCTACCTTTACTTCTAAGTGTAATGTTATAGTTCCTTAAGGTTGTTTCGTGTCCTTTATGTTAGCATGACCGAATTTAAGAAAACTATTTCTGAAACTGTGCTGCTGGAATGTCTGCTGCTAAGAAATATGGAAAGAAAGAGTGGCAACTTCGAAGTTTAGGCCCATATGTAAACCAATTCAGTTGCGATTTTGCGGTAAATGCGAGATAAATGGCTTAGCATTACATCACACCTCTTTGAGGTACAGGATCCGTGTTGAAAGCGTGTTGACATTGCAAAGTGTTGTCCAGGAGCTCGACACATGTGCTGCCTCTCCGAGCAGCAAAGTGCAACTGATGGTGGCCCTGAGCAGAGCCCCGTCAACTACTTTATAATGTATCTATGTACGTATGTATGTATGCATGTATGTATGTATATATGAAGGCAGGAAGATTGTCCCACATCCGCCACCAATGTTTGCAATTGGTGGCGCTGGCTAACATTCCCAGAGTTAGTTCTAGTAGTAAAACATAAATAGTCCAGAAAGTGGATGGGAAAACGGCGCCTCGGTAGCTGAACTGGTAAGAGCATCGCACGCGTAAAGTGACGACGCCGAATCATTACCCACCCGCGGCAAGTTGTTAGACTTTCATTTTCATAAATTTGTCGTTTCTTTAATTCAATTAGTAGTAGAGGTAATTTCCCCTATGTTGTCCTTGGCGTCTGTGTTGGCTTCTTATGTTGTGATATATATTTATATACATAGTAATTCAGGATGCTCTGCTCAGGACCACCATCAGTTGCACTTTGCTCCTTGGAGAGGCAGAATGCGTGTCGAACTCCTGGACAACACTTTACAATGTGAACACGCTTTCAATACGGATCCGGGACCTCAACGAGGTGTGAGGTAATGCTAACCCATCTATCTCGCATTTACCGCAATATTGCAACTGAATTTGTCTACATATGGGCCTAAACCTCGAAGTTGCCACTCTTTCTTTCCATATTTCTTAGCAGCAGACATTCCAGCAGCACAGTTTCGGTCACGCTATACATAAAGGACAAGAAGGAATCTTAAGGAACTATAACATTACGCTTGGAAGTCAAGGTAGCCCACATTGCTGTTTAGACACGCAGACTATACTTTTAGACTAACCAGAGTAAGCACGAAGGCTTTTCAGGATAGCACATGTTACTAAGGCTGCGTCACTTGGCCTTAATAGCAAATATAGTTGTTTCCTACTGTGCACGTTACAGTATTGTGTGGCTACGTGCAAAACGCCTCAAAGTAAGCCCCCCTTTCTGAGTGTGCTATACAGCAAACCACGTGTTCGGATTAGTTCCACTCCGAGGAATCCACTCCCAGGATTAGTTCTAGTAGTAAAACATAAATAGCTCAGAAAGTGGATGGCAAAACGGCGACGCGGTAGCTCAATTGGTAAGAGCATCGCATGCGTAATGCAAAGACGCGGGATTGTTCCTCGTGCACCTGCGGGAAGTTGTTTTATTGCGATAGCAATTATATGGACACTCCAAAGCAGATTTCTGCCGTCGGCGTCGCCGTCGTTGTCGCCGTCGCCGTTGCCGTGAGGTTCCGTATGACGTCAACGGAGATGAAATCGTCGCCGCGCGCCGAACGCTGTATGTGCGAGTGAAAGGGCGCGAGGGGCGCGCGCTTTCATGGGGAGTGAACGCACGGCGGAGAACAAACGCGCGTTCTGCGCCGTGCTCGCTTAAGCGCTGCAGAAGTAGGCGTCTCTTTCCTCCTTTACAATCACCATATATGTAGAGCAAACGCGCCTTCTTCCGACGCGCGAGAGGCCGTGGGGGAGGGGGCACCAAGTGCCTATTTATATCAGAGGCTCCGGCAACAGTCACCAACGCCGCACGCATTTTGTGCGAACGTGGGCAAAACGCCGACGGCGTCGACAACAGTTCTGCGTGTTGCCGGTGCTGCTGCATGTCCAAGTTTATACAGCTGATGAAGCTAATATCATTACTCCGTATAGCTCTCTACAAATTTGCTATCGCAATTGATGCTTCGCCTTTCAGGTGAAACTGCGAGAACTTTTTTTTAATAGCGGAGCTGTTTAAGGTGACCGTCAGGCCGTAAGGCGTTAACAAAAAACTCGCCTTGCGAAGCCGTCACTGCTCGTTGCCTAGCAACCACCTCGCGGAGCGGCGTGTGCTTAGCCTTCTCTTCGTGCTGTGGACATGTTGCCTTGACATGGGACGTTAAGGAGATAGGAAGGAGAGCATGTGCGCGGCGCGCGCTATGCTCGGGAGAGAAAATGAGAGAGAGAGAGAGAGAAACGAAATGCAGCAGCACCAACGAGGCAACGTGCAGATGGCGCTGAGCCGTGCTCCCTCAAGGGCTGCAGAAGATAGCGCCAACCTTTCCCTTTCCCTCAAGAACCACTTATCTAACGTGCAGAGCTGCTGCCGACGCTATCCGCGCGTTTCCCCGTTTTCCCGCGTTGGCGCCGAACGCGCCCGGTGTCCGTGACTGCAGCCGGCGCCTCTAGCGGCGGCTCCGCAGGTTTCGACCAGCCAGGCCCGGCAAGTGTGGAGGCGTAGCTTGGCAGTGACATTACCGGGGAGCTAAAGCTCGGAGCCACCGCGACGGTGGCAGAACTCTGACTGTGGCGAGTACATGTAGCCTTGGCATGGGACGACCAATCTGGAAGAAGCTAGGTCAATCACCAGCTCCGTTGTTTACTCCAGCCTTGCACCACTAGTGCAAGCTGCACATTTTTCATCCACTTTCATTTCCATTAATTTATAATTTCTTTAATTCAATTAGTAAGTGCAGGTAGTTTCCCCTATATTGTCCTTGGTGCCTCTGTTTGTTGGCTTCTTATGTTATGAATAATAAAAATAGGACCCCTCGGTTCCCTTTATTCTCGTTCATTACCTATACATAGGTCATTATCTATACATCTTTTTTTTTTGGGGGGGGGGGGGGGGCACTCGACAAGCCGAGGACCTTGCGGTATTTAAGAAATATAGGAATAAATTGACCAAGAAACTGCGATCTGCGCGAGCTTCCTATCACCTATCACTTCTAGATGTCAAGCATTCTCGAGACAGTGCACTTTGGGCAAAATTAAATACACTCTTACAGCGTAAGAGTACGCACACTGTATTAACCAAATTAAATATTGACGGAAAGGAAGTATCTGGTGTAAAATTGGCTAATGTATTCAATACGTTCTTAACAAACTTGACTACTAGTGCCGCTCAATCTGATGCTTGTAAATATATACACATTCGAAATGATGAATCATTTTTTCTGCACCCAGTTATGGAAAGCGAAGTGGTGTCAGTGATAAGAAATCTTAACAACAGCAGTAGCTGTGACATTAATGACATTCAAATACGGCCAGTGAAGCATGTAGCTGAAATAATCGCCCCCATACTTGCCCACATCTTCAACGTCTGTTTAGTAACTGCAGTTTTTCCAGAAAAAATGCAGTTAGCGAAAGTTATTCTCATTTATATAAAAGGAGATCGAAATGATCCTGGAAACTACCGACCAATATCAATTCTACCAGTGTTCTCAAAAGCCTTTGAAAGACTGCTTCATCAACGACTGTCTAACTTCATCAATAAGTCTAATCTGCTAACACCATTTGAGTTTGGCTTCTGTAAAGGCAAATCAACTGAGTCTGCATTACTCAAACAAAAAGAGTATATAATAACACAACTTGAAAACAAAGCTATTGTCTTTGGTGTGTTTGTGGATCTTTCAAGGGCTTTTGACCTCGTGGATCATAAAATTTTGCCAACTAAATTGCAGTGCTATGGTGTCCGAGGAAAAGCACTATCATTATTAAACTCATATCTGTCATTTAGGCAACAAGTGGTATCAATTAATGGTATATAGTCTGGGCCGAAACCTCTCGTATGCGGTGTCCCTCAAGGAAGTACACTAGGACCTTTACTCTTCAACATTTATATAAACGATATCATAAGTATTAACCATAATGCAAAGTCTGTCACCTATGCGGATGATACAAGTCTATTTTTTGCCGGTAATACCATTTCCGAACTTATTGACCAATGTAACGTTACAATGAAAGCTCTTGAGGATTGGTCGGCAGATAATTCAATGAAGATCAACGAGAGTAAAACTAAGGCTGTCATTTTTAGGCCAAAAAATAAACTGATCCCACCGCATGAAGATATTATTTTAAATTCACGTCCTATAGAAATAGTGGAGCAGTTCAAATGCCTAGAGGTATATTTTCTTCGAATTGTATATATATATATCGTATATATCGTATATCGTATATCGTATATATATCGTATATCGTATATATATCGTATATCGTATAATCGTATATATTTCTTCGAATATGTCATGGAATTGTCATGCTAATTACGTATTAAGCAAAGTAGCTCAAATCACTGGTGCCATAGGTCTTTTAAAATACATCCTTCCTACACAAACCAAGATGCTCATATACAACTCAATCTTCAGCTCATAATTAAATTATTACCAGTTAGTTTGGGGTACCACAATGTTTACTAACCTTGAGCGCATTCACTTAATCCAAAAAAGGTATCTCCGGCATGCGTATAATTCGCCACACAGACATCCGAGTGCAGCTTTATTTAGTCACTCTAAATACATAACCAAGTACATAACCTTTATAAATATCGCCTTAGTGTCATCTTTAAATCGGAAATCAGAAATTATATAACCAACCTCAGAAAATTAGCAGAACTAAGGAAAAAGGTATTAGGCTGTCCAACAAGGCATGGCGAGGAATGGATAGTAAAGATGCCTCGACTTAATCTTGGAAAAGAACGCCTTCACTATACTCTTCCCTCTCTTCTGAATGTCTATGCTGTCAATAATTTTGATTCGTTTTCCTGTTCGCGCGAAGAACTTCATAGTATGTATTTAAATAACATGGCTTAGGTTCGCTTATGTGTACATATTGCTGTTTCGTGTATTCTTTGGACATTCCTTGGTGTACTTATTTATGTTTTAAAATTGCACAAGTTCCAGTACTGCACCCCTGCTGAACATTAGGTTTGTAGACTCGTCAAGCTGTCCTGGCGCAACTTTTTTCTACAACCCCTCCATCTGAACTGTAAGATGGGAAATAAAATGAAAATGAAAATAAAAAAAAATATAAAACCCACAGGCAATGAAGCACAGGAAAGCATAGGCCTTAGCAGTCGTGGTTTAAATTTAAATGCCGAAAATCATGAACAAAAGGAAAATGAAAGTGGACGAAAAGACACCGAGCCACCTGTGGGGACCGAGCCCATAACCTTCGCATTAAGCTTGCGTTGCACTATCAATTGTGCTACAGCGACGGTCATCAAATCGTCTACTAACTTGGGCATTTATGTGTGCTGAATATCTGGCACTGTGAGCTTGGGTGTTCCACATCCACCCGCCACGACTCTGATTGGCGTTGGCTGCCTTACAGTAGTGTTTATTCCTGACAAACACATGGCTGCTATACCGCAGTAATCACGTTAAGACTACGTGCTCTAAACAATCATGCCAATAAAAGGGCATTCCCTCTGGACGTTACTGACTGTAACGGATGACTGTAAGCGGCCTTCTGAAATATCATTTTATATAGAAGAATAGTAAATTGGGCGAGCTGTTACGGGTTTATATTTTTCGACAAGTGGCTCGAGGGGCAAAGTCCGAAATTCCGGGACATGGAAGGTCTTTGCATTACATTACGATGTGCTGACTCTTCTCCGGGCTTTTGCTGCAGCAAACACATGCCTTATCCTCTCGCGAATATGACCGCCTGTATACTTGGTCCACGGGCAGCCAGCTCTGGGCACAAAAACCAAGGCACTGCTGTTCCTCTTATCGCACAGTTATTTCTTCCTTAACCTTTTATTAACGTATTTGAATATCTCCATGGTCTTTAGACAGTTTTATCCGGGTCCTTACGGTTGTTACGGTCCAGTTCGCTCAGATCAGTGCGTCCTGAGGAGATAGCTTTAACGCGAGAGTGTTAAGGGCCCCGTGTCGCAGAAAATCCGGCGTGGGTGTTAAGAATCGACGTCTGTCGGAAATAGTCATGCCGAAGCACATCATCTTGAACCACCCCGACCACACAGACACTTCGCGTGGCGCAAGGCGTTAGTGAACAAAAATTGAATTTCGCAAAGTAAAATTCGTTAGAAAAATCGTAAAGTACGACTTACCCTCAACCTACAGGCGTGACGGCGTCGGATTGTAATTTGAATATACGAGAAAAAAAGCTTGATAAGCAGCCAGGGATCGTTGAATGCTATCGCGTTCCACTCTTAAAGGCGATGCTTAAGCGTCCTTCAATTCCGATGGTGTTTTGCTGTACATAGGTTCTAGGCAACATTGAGGGGAATGTTGAAAACCGAGCCCCTCTAAATGTTGGACACGCGCGCGCCTCGGGGCAACAGCCCCAAACAATTATAAAATAATAAAAAAGGCCCTAGGGTCTTCACATTTTGATATAAGACGGCTTAAATTGCTTCTGTAAAAATGTCTTTCAAGCAATGCATTTGTTTAAAAGTGAAGCCGACATTAAGCGGATCAGTTTAAGCTTGGTCTTTGTAATATCAGTGTCACACGTACACTTCTGATCGCGATCAAGCCTGATCCAGATCGAAATTCGCGTCTGCAATTGGCTTCCTCGGGCAAATTCCTTGCTTCCTTGCGCAATGATGTCAACCACAAGTGAGAAATTTGATGCGCATCGGGCTTGATCGCGATGAAAAGTGCGCTGTGACACCCGTATGATCTGGCTTTCCCACGTTCAATGTCGCAATGAAGCTTACTCATAAAGAAAAATGTGATGCGAACGGAGCTCTAAACGCTTAATTGTTCCACTCTTAATGGCGAAGCTTAAGCGTCCTCCAATTTTTTAGCCGAGCGTTACTTACGCTCGCTAAAAGCGGAGCGTTACTTACGCTCGCTTTTACAGCGTGGCTGTAAAACTACAAAGCAGGCAGTATATACGCGCCCTAACGCTCCACTCGAACGGCTTCGTAGCGGAGCGTGGGCAGCGTACTTCGTTCCGCTACCGATGTGAATTGTGCGCACGCGCATTAGTGTTCCCGCTAGCGTTCCGCTCAGCAGCTGTGCGCAAATCGTTAGGATACGCCGGTCTAAGCGGAGCGGAGCGGCGGTGAACGCTCTGCTAAAACTGACTCGTATTGGAACACACCTGCTGACTGGGAACGAGAGTGCGCATGTGCACAACGCACCTCGCGGCAGCGGAGCGTAGAACACCGCGCTCGCTCCGCCACAGAGCCTATTGAGTAGAGCGCGAGCGTGCGTCCATTTACTGCCTTAACGCTATATGTAGCCGAGCTGGCTGCGCGTCGCCAACGTCTCTGTAAGACGCGCTTGGCATGAAAAGCGAAATCATCGCACTTATCTGCAGCCTCCTCATCGCGTGAAGTTTAGGCGGAGCGTAGCGTTAACGACGTTCTGCTAAATCTGTCTGTTTAGTGCGTTAGCATAGGAGAGTGAACGTGGAAAAATCGTATGTGTGTGATGTGTGAGAAGCTGGTCTGTTCCGGTACGCCATGAGTTGCATTTAACTTCAGAAAGGGGCAGGACGAGTGTCGAGTGAGCTACTGAGCAACACTTCATCACGTGGGAACATGGTTCAAACCATGTATCCGGCACCTCAAAGAGGGGCGCCGTAATGACCCCCCCCCCCCCCCCCCCTGTCCCTCTCCGTCACCCCGCTCCCGTGCCTTGCACGCGCGAAAGACGACCGCGCGCTTCCAGCCTGCCTACCTCCCTCGCGTTCGCTAGATTAAGCCGCGATTGACGCCTCCCCTCGTACGCTTTCACTTGCACACCGAGCGTACGGCGCGCGGCGACGATTATATCGTCGTTGGACTTTATACGAAACCTCACGGTGACGACGACGGCGACGGCGATGCCGACGCCAGAAATGCGCTTGAAGTGTCCATATAATTGCTGTCGCAATAAATGAAACAATTCCTGTCGCTAATTGTCCGCCCAGAATCACACTGCCGGCAAAAATTCCCATTATTTATTACCCACTCAAATGTTATTTTAGTTGCAAATATTCCACTTCCTGGGAGCTTGTATTTTGCTTGTATTTTGCTTGTGAGTCTGCTTATCTATAAGGGCGCTTCTGATTATAATCAATTCCCTACAAAAATGTTATTGCTCATAACTTTCGCGGAATGTCTTGTTGCATTGTGGCGTGCAATGGTTCGGCACGTAGACCAGCCGATGATTTTTTTTTTTTGCGCACTACAGAAATTAAACGCATCTGTGTGCTTAAATTAAACATTAATGGTTCACAGTATGTACTTTAAATATTAAAGCCATAATCCTGCCTTTGAAATCGCCTCACAGAAAGCTTCTTTTCAATTATTCCTTTGCGCATCGTACAAGCAGGTACTGCTTCTACGACGAAATTGCCGTGCTCCCGCTGGCTTTACAGTGGCATTTGTTTTCTTGTCTTCTTTTCTACAAAAATATAAATGATAAGAACACATCTCAGCAGAAACTAAAATATGCAAATTGGTGGTAATTTTACGGCAAATGTTTTTAATTTCTTGCATGAAATTATATAGAACAAATAAGGATTTAGAGCTTTGCGTTTTACGGCATGGTGGGAGGCGGCAGGCGGCGACTGCAATTCATTAATTAAGCGGGAATTCTGGGTGTCCAGGTGAACCTTCTATTCTTTGAATTCTCCATGAATCGACTACATCCTGTTATGCTGCACGTAAAAGCATATTATTCGAATGGGACGAGGTGTATGGAATTCCATAATGTGGTTCCAGAATGAATTCCATAATTCTCAAAACTAGCGCAAGTGTTGAGACAATCCTTTTTAAAATGTGCCACGACATGTGTTTGCTGTAGTTGGTAGTTTCCTAAACCCCTTCCAGCTTAGAGCTCACGACAGCGTTAACCAATGTTATTTTTAGCAGATTTTGGAGGCAGAAGTCACGAAAGGAGTTCCTGGTCTTAAATTTCTGCTAAGCAGACAAAGTATCACTACTGCTGGGCATTATTATTGCACTTGGAGAACGCACCATAAAGTAAATAGTTGAAAAGTTACCTAGTGAAAATTTTTGTTTTCTTACTTCGACGTTGTAATTTGTCTTGCAGTTAATGTACGCCTACTCAGGTATTTCACCTGATCGCACTGATTTGACCTATATGCCAGGGAATACTTGTTTCTAAACAAACGTGCTGGAGATTTTATCAAACTGGAAATAGCGCGCTGCCCACTAGCGTGGTCATCTATGACATTTTGGATTGCTATCGAGCCTGATCGGAATTGGACTTCGAAATCGCCTTGGGCTTCCCTCTGCAGCTTCAGGAATGGAGCCAATCGCGACCGTAAAATTTTACAAATTGGGTTACATCACAATCCAGTGTGCCCCGAGCGACATCTTTGTAACTAATTGACTCAACAGAATACTTTTGCCACAACGAATAGTCCGGCTGCACAATCAGCTAGTGTATGAATCCACAAAACGGGTTTACATTTAGAGCCAATACGTTTCCCACGAAGATAACTTGATATAAATGTCGCAGTCCAATAATTATTCCTTGCGCGTACGATATCTGAGTCATTAATTATTGCTGCGCATTAAGAAGCCCTATAAGTGAGCTCCAGAAATGGTAATCGAATGCGAAACGTCCTCGAAGCGGCGAGGATGGCACAGATGAATCGCGGTGAGAACGAGTTACCACCTAGAAAAACGGGAGTCCACATATAAGGGAGGAGTGGGAGGTTTCCAAGTTCAACACTACAGTTATTCAAGCTTCAGTATTAAAAAAGTTGCCTGTTGTAGTCTGGTATTGCTCCTTCTTCGTACGTCCTTTTTAGGCTCTAAAACTATATAGAGTATAAACCGGACCCACGAGTATTCCACAACGTGCCAGATTTCAACTTCTAAACATATGAACTCCGCGCACCCTAGTTGGAAAAATGCGGTAGAACGAAAACAGCGCGTTGTACTGACGTCATCGGTTAACATGGTTGAGACGGGTAAAAATGGAATCGGGACTGGCAAAAATGGAAGCGTGGTCGTTGTTTTCCCGCTGAGAAAACAAACATTTCTTGCAGTTATGAATGCGTCTTAAAGTCTTAAAATGAGTTCCCCCGTCAATGCATGTTTCTCGTTTCTTTTCCTGGTCCATCTATCATCCTGCCGTCATAGCTCGAAACTCGTGGACCACAGTCCTCATCGTCGGTGTGTATTGCGACACAAGACACCGGCGTAACATTACTTCTTTGATGAGCCCCGTGAGGCTGTGAAAACCAATTCCAGAGCTTCGGAAAGGCTGGGAACTGCTGGTAAAGCTTCTGCTGGGTACTCGATCGAGTTATTAAATTCCTGAGACGCACTCGTATTCAATCAACTTGAACTTTTATTTGCCCATGCTATATTACTCCCATTCTATTGCAGGCGAGGACGAACCTGTAATGAATTCATTTTTTTTGTAAATGCTATCGCTCAGTGGAATCGACTGACGTCTGAGCAAGTGTGCAGTGAGAAAGATGTATTCTTTGTAAGCTTGTAATCCTCCTGCTGTACCGTCTTCGGGTTAAGCGGGAAAATGTAAGAAAAAGAAAAAAGAAAAGCAATAAAAAACTTTTGCTGACATCAGCTGGACGTTGTAATTGCTCTAGTACCGCTCGATAAAATCTGTTTTTTTTTTATTTTTTTACTTTCTTCCTAAATGAAACTGTAAATAAAAATAAATGGGAAGAAAGCAACTACAGTAAATTAAGGCACCACTCTATCAAGCTATTTTAAGAATAAATCGGGTCGTGTTTCAATTTGAGCTCGAAGGCTTGCGTTTCACACACAGAAGAATATATTACTGCTGTGCCCGTAGCACGAAGATTTCATATGGTAGCTGGGGAAGCGTAATGCGCAATAAGTCTTAGGCTCGTGTTTCCAAACGATCCTCAACCCGAACATCTTCCTCCAATCCACCTAATTGATTTCAGCACCGCCCGTCGACTGAAGATGATATGCTTCACAGAAATCGCTGCGCTGCATGCTTGAAACACAGCCATCCCTTCTGTCGAGGGCTGGTGCAGCCATCCACTTTGTCGAAGAGAAATAAATTAGAAGGGAAACTCTATCACAACGCAAAGGGCAGTACCTTGCTTTTTGAGGCTCGAGCCGGTTGTCTAAGGACCAAAACGTGCCGGAGCAAATATTCGGAAGTAGAGAGGCATGCGTATGCGGCAGCGAAAATCTGCTGACTACTCAACACATCCTAACGGAATTTTAAGGGATTCACCCAGTGAGAACCGTAGGTAATGTACACCTTCCAGAAGCGCTTGGATATAAAGTGAATGGTAGCGCCAACCAGTCAGCACTCGAGATACCCAAGACACGTTTAGAGGTTTCATAAAAAAAAAGAAGAAAAAGGACAAATTTGCTACGACCGGATCTCTTACAGTCATCGGTATAGTAGTACAAGGTAGATATTGCAGGATGGGGGGGAGGGGGGGACAAGATGAAGGACATGTACACAAAAATGCTTGATAAAAAACATGCATAGCACACCTGATTAAATCAAGCAGGCTATGTGACTATTTGTCACCACCCCGTTTCAAAGGGGATGGCATTAAACCATTATGATTATCATAATCTTCAAGTCCAGGCGGAATGCTCAGTGGAGAACGTTCTAGAATACGGGGGTGAGACTGTTTCGTGGCGCTGCTAGTTGAAGCGAACATTGCCAGGTGCGAACGAGTAATATGTCTTCGATGACAGAAGAGATCGTTTAGAAGTTCTCCGGTGATCGCGGTTAAATCGAACCCGCGGAACGGGCGTACTTCGCGGCGGTGCCGCCGGATGGCGTAACTTGAGCAGCGGGAAGCCCGAGAGGCTGCTAACAAACACGTTTCGGCGTTAACGGTGTGCTGCTAATGAACCATTAACGGTTGACTAACATTGCTTCAATGCTAATGGCAATGTCGACATTCATCTTCAGATTGCTTCTGCCAAAATCTTTTTTTTTTCGTACTTTGGTTGTTGTGGACGGCCCCGTCAAAGTTCTGAAACTTGCTATTGTTCAGTCTTTGGCTGGTTTAAAATAAAAATCCGGGGACAGCTAAGTAATTTTTATGAGTTGTGAATGCAAAAGCATTATTGCCCAATCGAACGCCGCTGAGCGGTCCTTCGAGTTGAGATGGTTAGCGCGTTTTGATTTGGCCTTTACGATTTGCCTTTGATTTGACCTTTTCATCTTACGCTTATCCAGTTAGAACGCAGGCGAGAGCTAGCGCGGAGAAGGAGCGTGTGGATCACACAGCCTTCCGAGAGCGAGAGTTAGGGTGACGTGGCGTCGCGGCGATTCCCTCTCCCTTTACGCAACATCTGGCGCGCTAAAGCTGCAGCAGGTTTTTCCCTTTCTCCCGCTCGGCTCCGTCCAGGCGCACTCGTGCCATGGCGTCGTTCGATCGAGCTCACAGACGTTGAAAGGGCGCTGTCCAATTATGGCAGCTACTGGTGCGATCGCGCTGTGCAGTATTAGCATTCTCCACTGCTTTAGCATTGGCAGGGTAGCCTATAGGTACAGTACTCAACTGGCAGCCTATATTTGTTGTAGATTCCGAATGCTGGCGGTACAATCACAACGTTTACTTATTAAAGCGATAGCTCTTCTTGGGTTTTCTCCGCACCTTTTGGCTTGTCAGTTTCGGGCCACTTATAAACCGCCATTCCCCCTCCCCGCCCCCCTCGGTACAGAATCTCGATGCTCCAGCAATTCAGCTACGGACGCGTGCCTGAAAAATCGGAATACAAATCTTGCAAGCCAGCGCTTGCAAGGGCACCTACCTTCTATTTGGCATTGGTCTACCACGCCAAGCCGACCCGCCTACCACGTCGGCTTGGCGTGGTACGCGCGTCGTGTAACAGTTTAGTTATAAAATGAGAGCGCGCGTATCTTCTAGCGCACGATGAATAAAGAAATTACGGCGCGAGTTCAGCCACGAAATTAACTGCGCGTCTCTCAGCTTACTGGGGCACTGTGGCACGCTTCTACGCTCGACAAGCACGTCGTGAAGACGTTTGAAGACGCTTTAATTATTAACAAAAGTACCGCTTACTATGGGCGTCAGCGGCGTTGCATAGCAACACCCTTAGGGTTGTCGTTTAGCAGGATTTTGATTAGTAAATTGAGCGTGCCCATTTTTAAGCTGACGATTAAGAAAAAAAAAGCAGGTTATGGGCTTCTGCGTGCAATTACCAAGAAGCATAAGGGGCTAGGAGAAGACAGTGCCATAATATTGGTACATGCGTTCGCTTTTTGCCACTTCTCGTACGTGGCAGGCATACTAAATGGACACAGGCTGATAAGAACAAGCTAAATGCTTTAATCAGACGACTTATAAAGACTGCACAAGGACTTCCCATCAGCATGGCCAATGATATATTATTGCGCCTAGGGCTGCATAACACACTAGAAGAGATAGCTGAGGTTCAATAGGTGGCCCGCCAGGAGAGACTAATGGGGACACGACCTGGGTGGGCGCTACTTGAAGAAATAGGCGTAGAAATTAACAACCAAACCAACAAAGGAGAATTATAGTAACAGAATTGCAAGCGCGACTACGAGAAACAAGTAAGACGACCCCGTTCCCTAGGAACATGCACCCGACACACAACCTCGAGAGACGAAAGGTTATTGGGCCAAGGCACTCCTTCAAGACATAGATCAACATAAGCAGAAGGTGGTGTTCGTTGACGCTGCCTGGGTTAAAAATAAGGATGTGTGTGCCTCCGTTGTTGTAGACACTCAAGGTAACATACGGGATGCCATCACCGTCTATACCAAGGACCCAACAGTAGCAGAACAAGTAGCAATCGCCTTAGCCATCTGGGCAAATCGGTGGACCCATATTTACAGCGACTCTATAACAGCCATACGCAACTTTACTAACGAATATGTAACACGGATAGCAACCAGTTTACTAGACAAGGTCAACAGTGAGAGGAGCGAAATCCGCTGGTTTCCTGCACATCTGGGGGTGGTGGAGGGAACTCGGAGAAACCTCAATAAGATGGCAAACGAAGCAGCACGAGGACCTTCTAGCCATGCTCTTCAAGACCGAACAAGTTACACTTTACCCGGGGAATACAGGGATCGATTATTAACATATAACGAAATCACGAAGCATTACTATTTAAGCAGAAGGAAATACCCAATGCCACACGGTAAGCTTTGCAGAGCCCAAGCGGTCACATTACGTTAGCTACAGACAAGGAGATGCCCAAGTCCACATTTTATTAACAGGATCTATCAGGAGAGGGAAATTCAAACCACTTGTACTAAGTGCAATGACATCATTACTCATCACTACATGCTTTGGCAGTGCCCCGCGGTCTGCCCAGACTGTGACAAGGAACAAGAATGGCGGCGGCAAATGCTACACACCGAATCACTCTTATCAATTACGGGCACTCCAGAAGGCCCGCGGTGTGGCCGAAGGGCTCGGCCTGACAGTCCCAACGTGGGAGCGGCCCGCGTCAACCTAAAGTTGACCTTCAGGACCAAGTAAAGTTCTTCATACCATACCATACAATACCATACGGGACGCTTTTGTGCGCGTAGCGCTAGACGTTACAAGTGGACATGAACACAACTAGAGAAGAGAGTCCGTAAAAGTTATTGCTTATAAAATAATATCTGAGACACAAAATGTAATGGAGCAGTTAAAGTTCGGTTATAAAACTTTCAGGGTTGATAGCTGTTTGACGGAGTAGAAAAGCAAGGACTTCATATTATGTGTCCATTGCGAACCACGGCCAATTGACCCCTCGTGGGTACGTGCCATAAGTTGAAGGAAGAAGGAGAAGAAGATGAGAGCTCGCGGTACACACCCGCCTTCCCGATAACCCTTCCCGAATGCTCATCTGCCTCTCTCACAATATAAAAAGACAATGACTGTTACTATACCAGGTGTTCTTTTCTATAAGGTGGAACACTTTTAAAGGGACACTAAAGAGAAACGGGAAGTTCAGCTAGAATAAAAGAGGGACCTTCAGGAATGCATGCGGTTTTTGTTGGGTGCAAAAATATGAGTTATTAGCGGAGAAATTCGTAAACAAAGACCAATTATCTCTTCCTCAATTTCTCTCACCCCAGATTTGGCGCTGAAGCAGTGTCGTCACAGATTGCATTGCTCTCGGCGAATCAGAATGCGCCATGAATACCGTTGCTGCCGCTGAACCTTGCAACGAAGAGCTCGCCAGGGAAGCAGGACTGCATTTCAGCGATATTCAGTGAAACGGAGTGCGAAATGATCCTTCGTGCTCGAGCGGTAGGTGTTTCCGCGTGCGATGACGGTGAGCCGCCGGCCGCGCCGGCGGAATGGAGAGCTTCGTTTTCGTCGACGAAGGCGAAGCGTCCGGTCCGCCAGGCGACGATGTTCCCGACAGAACAAGCGTAGAAAGTTGTGCACGTACTCGGTATGGTTATTTCGTGACTTTATTTAATGACATTCAGCACTCACCGAGCCGCCAGTTTGCTGCTGCAGGGGCATCGGTACGGGGTTTGATGAAGGCCGCATTGAGGGAACAGCTGCTAGAGAAAGGACTGGCCTATGGGGCACGCCAAGATACTTTCCGAGGGCAAGATTATACACATAATCCGAGGGCGAGAAATGCAGAGAGCACACCATCGGTTTCTCTGGCTCTTTTGCCGTTTTATCACCGGCAGAGCACTGAGCCATTGGGAACGCCGGGGAGTCGGGGCTCTCCGCGCGACGCCACATGAAAGGACACAATCGAGTCAACACTGCCGCTGCCCCTGATCAAGCGCCTTGGGCCATTTATACAGCCCTCAACACTACACACACGAGGCATTTTCTGGCTGTTTCCCGCGAAGTCAACGTTTTTCGAGCCACGCAACACGAAACCAAACACCGTAGAGCGGAACAGGCGCGCGCGACGATGCATTGACCCAAAACCAAACTACGAAACCATCACGGCCGCATGTATCGCCATGGCATTTTTTCTTATTTATTTAATTTTGTGCTAAACTTGTACTTCCTCGCTTGAAATGGTTTAAAAAGTTGGCAAATGCTGTTTATGTACCTTTAAGGTGTATTTCATTTTGCGTTTTATTAACAGCGATAAATCGCTCTCGACCAATCGCGACCGGCCTACGTTTGTAATCTCCGACGTCGCATCACGTAGTGCGGGAATTTCGAAGGGGCGTCAGCACCTATTCTTCAGTTTTTCGCTATTTTCTCGCTTATTAAACATCGGTTTGCAGTAAGAATGGTATGGCTGTGATCGTGAAAGGATAATCTACCATTTAAGCTCCACTTCCGGTTTCTCTTAGGGTCCCTTTAAAGACAGCGTCGTATCTATGTTTCAGACATATTTGCTGATAAGCCATACCTGGCTAGGTTGACACTAGCAGGAAATACATTTAACTGCATATTTTACTAATTAACTGTTTGTGCTGAGTATCTTTTGAATGACACATTTTATGGCGCATGTGGTAATTCCGAAACTCTGACCGAAGAGTACAGACAAATCATGTCTGCTTAACAGAATTCCTAAGACTAGCACGTGATATACTCAGCACATGCTAGCCGATCTCTAAATAAGTGCTAGTCTCAGAATATGTGCTAAGTAAGGCATGACGTTTTACACCTCGGGCTCAATTTTACAACGACAACACGAGCCATAATGTTGTTAACTAGGAAGCTGTAGCATGCTCCATTTATTTAGTGAAATATTGCTGAAAGTTTTGTGGCTGCTACGGTCTACCTAGCCATGTATAGCCGATCTGCAAGAACGGCAGCGGTGCACATATGACATTTTTACAGACCGTCCTCTGTGAAAAATGCAAATGAAAACGAAGAAAATACGCCTGCGATATATACTATCACGGGTGACAAGCCACAGTGTTGGGAAGGACGAGGAAAATGGAGAAGATCCCGAAGACTACAAGCGATGGCTGCGAGAACAAATAATCGTGTTCTTCAGAACAAGACCTGACAGATCGCGTTTTTATGCACCGAAGCTTTCAAAGAAGAGGGTGCGTTAAATCCCAATGCTTCCAACACACCGTGGAATTAATTCAACATTGCATGCAAGATCTCTCAATAAGGATCAACTAACTCAGCTTCAGAACGCCTCATGGATTATCGGGATCGCCTTGTGGAGTTATCAATTAGGGTGCACGCAATTTGTGCGCCATCGCATTGAAACGGGCGACAGCGGACCCATTAACCACCAGCCTCATTCTCTCTCCTTTGCGGGGCCCCGCGAGGTAAGTGCTCAGGTCAACGACGTGCTTAAATGAAACGTCATTAAACCATTGTGCAGCCCCTGGTAATCTCTCGTAGTGTTCGTTAAAAAGAAGGATGGTTCCAGAAGATACTGTGTCGGTTATCGACGTCTCAATAACGTGAAAGAGTCGGATGTCTTCCCGCTACTAGGACTTGATGACGCTGTTGATCGTCATGGAGCGCAGTATTTCACAATTATCGACTTGCTCTTAGGCTTTTCGTAAGTGGAACTCGGCCCAGTGACCGCGGAAACGAGCACTTGTATTACACCGGACGGCTTGATCTAGTTTGAACCCCAAGTTCCGCAACAGAAGAACTTGTTCAGTTACCAACTCGGCCAGCTTGCTGTGTTAATTCCATCTAGTGAAGCAGTTTCCAGGATCCGGATGAATACGTTGTGTAACGCTAAACTTTTCAGCGTTTATTCTAAGGGTACTGGGTTGACTGCGGAGGTTTACGTGACACACCCTCACGGAACCTCTGCAGGCCCTTTATCTGGAGTCTTGTCTGCGATTTCCACATTACCACCTCCGTCATAGTCATCGTCTTCGCCCTAATTGTCATTATCAATATCACAATCCCATAGCTCCTCATTGCAATCAGTGGGGCTAATTGCGGACGGCTATTGTAACATTTAAAATCAGGCATCATTTCATAACAGTATTACAGAAAGGGGGTTAGACTCGTGTTTGGTAGGTACAGAAGACAGGACTATATAATTTACGGCAAAATTTCCAAACGCTGGAAGTTAGAGGTAAGGTTAATCGTCTTGCATTTCTTCATAGATTTATATTCGGCAAAATTAATTTCATAATCAAGGAATATCTGAAACTTCTCAGGAATAGACGCAATCGTCATAGCCACAATGACACATTAACTCCAATTATTGCAAAAGCGAACAGTCATAAGTACACTTTTTTTATTTGATCAAAAGATCAAACAAAATACCTCCGTAAAAGACCACTCTGTATTTTTGAAGCTAACGACTTTGTATGTGCACTTGAATGCCACTTTTATTAAATTGTTTTGTCATGTATTGCTGGCCGGGACATGTGTGCTACTGCTGATATTTATGTCTGAATCATTTATTATATTGTGCTATGTAACACATCCTGCTTGGGCCAGTTTCTGCCCTACAGTATTTTGAAGAAAAGATATTGGTAGATTGCCCGCTGGGTGTCGTATGCCTCGTCGACGCTGAGAAAATAGTGCTTAACTCGGGAGGTGATACGCTGCAACAAGGCCATCAATTTGAGGGTGCGTGAAAACGAAGGCGCTCTGTACTAATTCTACTGAAGCTAGAGAAACTACGGAACTGAACGGAGAACCATGGCAGTTTATTTTCCGGCACGGCTCGTGCATTAGCTAAAGCATGACGTCGGCATTTGCAGCGGTTCTTTCATCCAACTTTTGAATAGCATCATTATATTGAAGCTAGAGAAACTATGGAACTAAAACGAGACCCTGGGCAGTTCATTTTCCGGCACAGTTCGTGCATTAGCTAATGCACGACGTCGGCATTTGCAGCCGTTGTTTCATCCAACTTTTGAACAGCATTATTCTACTGAAGCTAGAGAAACTACGGAACTGAACGGAGAACCTTGGCAGTTTATTTTCCGGCACGGCTCGTGCATTAGCTAAAGCATGACGTCGGCATTTGCAGCGGTTCTTTCATCCAACTTTTGAATAGCATCATTATATTGAAGCTAGAGAAAAAAAAACGGAACTAAAATGAGACCCTTGGCAGTTAATTTTCCGGCACAGTTCGTGCACTAGCTAATGCATGACGTCGGCATTTGCAACGGTTGTGTGATCCAACTTTTGAACAGCATTATTTTATTGAAGCTAGAGAAACTATGGAACTAAAACGAGACCCTGGGCAGTTCATTTTCCGGCACAGTTCGTGCATTAGCTAATGCATGACGTCGGCATTTGCAGCCGTTGTTTCATCCAACTTTTGAACAGCATTATTCTACTGAAGCTAGAGAAACTACGGAACTGAACGGAGAACCTTGGCAGTTTATTTTCCGGCACGGCTCGTGCATTAGCTAAAGCCTGACATCGGCATTTGCAGCGGTTCTTTCATCCAACTTTTGAATAGCATCATTATATTGAAGCTAAAGAAAAAAAAACGGAACTAAAATGAGACCCTTGGCAGTTAATTTTCCGGCACAGTTCGTGCACTAGCTAATGCATGACGTCGGCATTTGCAACGGTTGTGTGATCCAACTTTTGAACAGCATTATTTTATTGAAGCTAGAGAAACTATGGAACTAAAACGAGACCCTGGGCAGTTCATTTTCCGGCACAGTTCGTGCATTAGCTAATGCATGACGTCGGCATTTGCAGCCGTTGTTTCATCCAACTTTTGAACAACATTTTTCAATGAAGCTAGAGAAAATACGGAACTGAAATGAGACCCTTGGCACTTCATTTACCGGCACGGCTCGTGCATTAGCTAATGCATGACGTCGGCATTTGCAGCGGTTCTTTCATCCAAATTTTGAATAGCATCATTATATTGAAGCTAGAGAAAAAAAAACGGAACCGAAATGAGACCCTTGGCAGTTAATATTCCGGCACAGTTCGTGCACTAGCTAATGCATGACGTCGGCATTTGCAACGGTTGTGTGATCCAACTTTTGAACAGCATTATTTTATTGAAGCTAGAGAAACTATGGAACTAATACGAGACCCTGGGCAGTTCATTTTCTGGCACAGTTTGTGCATTAGCTAATGCATGACGTCGGCATTTACAGCCGTTGTTTCATCCAAATTTTGAACAGCATTTTTCTATTGAAGCTAGAGAAAATACAGAACTGAAATGAGACCCTTGGCAGTTCATTTACCGGCACGGCTCGTGCATTAGCTAATGCATGACGTCGGCATTTGCAACGGTTGTGTGATCCAACTTTTTAACAGCATTATTCTATTGAAGCTAGAGAAAATACGGAACTGAAATGAGACCCTTGGCAGTTCATTTACCGGCACGGCTCGTGCATTAGCTAATGCATGACGTCGGCATTTGCAGCGGTTGTGTGATCCAACTTTTGAACAGCATGATTCTATTGAAGCTAGAGAAACTATGGAACTAAAACGAGACCCTGGGCAGTTCATTTTCCGGCACAGTTCGTGCATTAGCTAATGCATGACGTCGGCGTTTGCAGCCATTGTTTCATCCAACTTTTGAATAGCATTATTATATTGAAGCTAGAGAAAATACATAACTGAAATGAGACCCTTGGCAGTTCATTTACCAGCATGGCTCGTGCATTAGCTAATGCATGACGTCGGCATTTGCAGCGGTTGTGTGATCCAACCTTTGAACAGCATTATTCTATTGAAGCTAGAGAAAATACAGAACTGAAATGAGACCCTTGGCAGTTCATTTACCGGCACGGCTCGTGCATTAGCTAATGCATGACGTCGGCATTTGCAGCGGTTGTGTGATCCAACTTTTGAACAGCATCATTCTATTGAAGCTAGAGAAACTATGGAACTAAAACGAGACCCTGGGCAGTTCATTTTCCGGCACAGTTCGTGCATTAGCTAATGCATGACATAGGCAGTTGCAGCCGTTGTTTCATCCAACTTTTGAATAGCATTATTATATTGAAGCTAGAGAAAATACAGAACTGAAATGAGACCCTTGGCAGTTCATTTACCGGCAGGCTCGTGCATTAGCTAATGCATGACGTCGGCATTTGCAGCGGTTGTGTGATCCAACTTTGAACAGCATCATTCTATTGAAGCTAGAGAAACTATGAACTGAAAACGAGACCCTGGCAGTTCATTTCCGGCACGGTCGTGCATTAGCTAATGCATGACGTCGGCGTTTGCAGCCGTTGTTTCATCCAACTTTTGAATAGCATTATTATATTGAAGCTAGAGAAAATACATAACTGAAATGAGACCCTTGGCAGTTCATTACCAGCATGGCTCGTGCATTAGCTAATGCATGACGTCGGCATTTGCAGCGGTTGTGTGATCCAACCTTTGAACAGCATTATTCTATTGAAGCTAGAGAAACTATGGAACTAAAACGAGACCCTGGGCAGTTCATTTTCCGGCACAGTTCGTGCATTAGCTAATGCATGACGTCGGCGTTTGCAGCCGTTGTTTCATCCAACTTTTGAATAGCATTATTATATTGAAGCTAGAGAAAATACAGAACTGAAATGAGACCCTTGGCAGTTCATTTACCGGCACGGCTCGTGCATTAGCTAATGCATGACGTCGGCATTTGCAGCGGTTGTGTGCATCCAACTTTTGAACAGCATCATTCTATTGAAGCTAGAGAAAATACATGAACTGAAATGAGACCCTTGGCAGTTCATTTACCGGCACGGCTCGTGCATTAGCTAATGCATGACGTCGGCATTTGCAGCGGTTGTGTGATCCAACCTTTGAACAGCATTATTCTATTGAAGCTAGAGAAACTATGGAACTAAAACGAGACCCTGGGCAGTTCATTTTCCGGCACAGTTCGTGCATTAGCTAATGCATGACGTCGGCGTTTGCAGCCGTTGTTTCATCCAACTTTTGAATAGCGTTATTATATTGAAGCTAGAGAAAATACAGAACTGAAATGAGACCCTTGGCAGTTCATTCACCGGCACGGCTCGTGCATTAGCTAATGCATGACGTCGGCATTTGCAGCGGTTGTGTGATCCAACTTTTGAACAGCATTATTCTATTGAAGCTAGAGAACATACATAACTGAAATGAGACCCTTGGCAGTTCATTTAGCGGCATGGCTCGTGCATTAGCTAATGCATGACGTCGGCATTTGCAGCGGTTGTGTGATCCAACTTTTGAACAGCATCATTCTATTGAAGCTAGAGAAACTATGGAACTAAAACGAGACCCTGGGCAGTTCATTTCCGGCATAGTTCGTGCATTAGCTAATGCATGACGTCGGCGTTTGCAGCCGTTGTTTCATCCAACTTTTGAATAGCATTATTATATTGAAGCTAGAGAAAATACATAACTGAAATGAGACCCTTGGCAGTTCATTTACCAGCATGGCTCGTGCATTAGCTAATGCATGACGTCGGCATTTGCAGCGGTTGTGTGATCCAACCTTTGAACAGCATTATTCTATTGAAGCTAGAGAAACTATGGAACTAAACGAGACCCTGGGCAGTTCATTTTCCGGCACAGTTCGTGCATTAGCTAATGCATGACGTCGGCGTTTGCAGCCGTTGTTTCATCCAACTTTTGAATAGCAGTTATTATATTGAAGCTAGAGAAAATACAGAACTGAAATGAGACCCTTGGCAGTTCATTTACCGGCACGGCTCGTGCATTAGCTAATGCATGACATCGGCATTTGCAGCGGTTGTGTGATCCAACTTTGAACAGCATTATTCTATTGAAGCTAGAGAAACTATGGAACTAAAACGAGACCCTGGGCAGTTCATTTACCGGCACGGCTCGTGCATTAGCTAATGCATGACGTCGGCATTTGCAGCCGGTTGTGTGATCCAACCTTTGAACAGCATTATTCTATTGAAGCTAGAGAAACTATGGAACTAAAACGAGACCCTGGCAGTTCATTTTCCGGCACAGTTCGTGCATTAGCTAATGCATGACGTCGGCGTTTGCAGCCGTTGTTTCATCCAACTTTTGAATAGCGTTATTATATTGAAGCTAGAGAAAATACAGAACTGAAATGAGACCCTTGGCAGTTCATTTACCGGCACGGCTCGTGCATTAGCTAATGCATGACGTCGGCATTTGCAGCGGTTGTGTGATCCAACTTTTGAACAGCATATTCTATTGAAGCTAGAGAACATACATGAACTGAAATGAGACCCTTGGCAGTTCATTTACCGGCACTGGCTCGTGCATTAGCTAATGCATGACGTCGGCATTTGCAGCGGTTGTGTGATCCAACTTTTGAACAGCATTATTCTATTGAAGCTAGAGAAACTATGGAACTAAACGAGACCCTGGGCAGTTCATTTTCCGGCACAGTTCGTGCATTAGCTAATGCATGACGTCGGCGTTTGCAGCCGTTGTTTCATCCAACTTTTGAATAGCATTATTATATTGAAGCTAGAGAAAATACATAACTGAAATGAGACCCTTGGCAGTTCATTTACCAGCATGGCTCGTGCATTAGCTAATGCATGACGTCGGCATTTGCAGCGGTTGTGTGATCCAACCTTTGAACAGCATTATTCTATTGAAGCTAGAGAAACTATGGAACTAAAACGAGACCCTGGGCAGTTCATTTTCCGGCACAGTTCGTGCATTAGCTAATGCATGACGTCGGCGTTTGCAGCCGTTGTTTCATCCAACTTTTGAATAGCGTTATTATATTGAAGCTAGAGAAAATACAGAACTGAAATGAGACCCTTGGCAGTTCATTTACCGGCACGGCTCGTGCATTAGCTAATGCATGACGTCGGCAGTTTGCAGCCGTTGTTTCATCCAACTTTTGAATAGCATTATTCTATTGAAGCTAGAGAAAATACATGAACTGAAATGAGACCCTTGGCAGTTCATTTACCAGCATGGCTCGTGCATTAGCTAATGCATGACGTCGGCATTTGCAGCGGTTGTGTGATCCAACCTTTGAACAGCATTATTCTATTGAAGCTAGAGAAACTATGGAACTAAAACGAGACCCTGGGCAGTTCATTTTCCGGCACAGTTCGTGCATTAGCTAATGCATGACGTCGGCGTTTGCAGCCGTTGTTTCATCCAACTTTTGAATAGCATTATTATATTGAAGCTAGAGGAAAATACAGAACTGAAATGAGACCCTTGGCAGTTCATTTACCGGCACGGCTCGTGCATTAGCTAATGCATGACGTCGGCATTTGCAGCGGTTGTGTGATCCAACTTTTGAACAGCATTCATTCTATTGAAGCTAGAGAAACTATGGAACTAAAACAAAACCCTGGGCAGTTCATTTTCCGGCACAGTTCGTGCATTAGCTAATGCATGACGTCGGCATTTGCAGCGGTTGTGTGATCCAACCTTTGAACAGCATTATTCTATTGAAGCTAGAGAAACTATGGAACTAAAACGAGACCCTGGGCAGTTCATTTTCCGGCACAGTTCGTGCATTAGCTAATGCATGACGTCGGCGTTTGCAGCCGTTGTTTCATCCAACTTTTGAATAGCGTTATTATATTGAAGCTAGAGAAAATACAGAACTGAAATGAGACCCTTGGCAGTTCATTTACCGGCACGGCTCGTGCATTAGCTAATGCATGACGTCGGCATTTGCAGCGGTTGTGTGATCCAACTTTTGAACAGCATTATTCTATTGAAGCTAAGAACATACATAACTGAAATGAGACCCTTGGCAGTTCATTTACCGGCACGGCTCGTGCATTAGCTAATGCATGACGTCGGCGTTTGCAGCCGTTGTTTCATCCAACTTTTGAATAGCATTATTATATTGAAGCTAGAGAAAATACATAACTGAAATGAGACCCTTGGCAGTTCATTTACCAGCATGGCTCGTGCATTAGCTAATGCATGACGTCGGCATTTGCAGCGGTTGTGTGATCCAACTTTTGAACAGCATCATTCTATTGAAGCTAGAGAAACTATGGATCTAAAACGAGACCCTGGGCAGTTCATTTTCCGGCACAGTTCGTGCATTAGCTAATGCATGACGTCGGCGTTTGCAGCCGTTGTTTCATCCAACTTTTGAACAGCATCATTCTATTGAAGCTAGAGAAACTATGGATCTAAAACGAGACCCTGGGCAGTTCATTTTCCGGCACAGTTCGTGCATTAGCTAATGCATGACGTCGGCGTTTGCAGCCGTTGTTTCATCCAACTTTTGAATAGCATTATTATATTGAAGCTAGAGAAAATACATAACTGAAATGAGACCCTTGGCAGTTCATTTACCAGCATGGCTCGTGCATTACCTAATGCATGACGTCGGCATTTGCAGCGGTTGTGTGATCCAACCTTTGAACAGCATTATTCTATTGAAGCTAGAGAAACTATGGAACTAAAACGAGACCCTGGGCAGTTCATTTTCCGGCACAGTTCGTGCATTAGCTAGTGCATGACGTCGGCGTTTGCAGCCGTTGTTTCGTCCAACTTTTGAATAGCATTATTCTATTGAAGCTAGAGAAAATACAGAACAGAAATGAGACCCTTGGCAGTTCATTTCCCGGCACGGCTCGTGCATTAGGTAATGCATGACGTCGGCATTTGCAGCGGTTGTGTGATCCAACTTTTGAACAGCATCATTCTATTGAAGCTAGAGAAACTATGGAACTAAAACGAGACCCTGGGCAGTTCATTTTCCGGCACAGTTCGTGCATTAGCTAATGCATGACGTCGGCGTTTGCAGCCGTTGTTTCATCCAACTTTTGAAGAGCATTATTATATTGAAGCTAGAGAAAATACATAACTGAAATGAGACCCTTGGCAGTTCATTTACCAGCATGGCTCGTGCATTAGCTAATGCATGACGTCGGCATTTTCAGCGGTTGTGTGATCCAACCTTTGAACAGCATTATTCTATTGAAGCTAGAGAAACTATGGAACTAAAACGAGACCCTGGGCAGTTCATTTTCCGGCACTGTTCGTGCATTAGCTAATGCATGACGTCGGCGTTTGCAGCCGTTGTTTCATCAAACTTTTGAATAGCGTTATTATATTGAAGCTAGAGAAAATACAGAACTGAAATGAGACCCTTGGTAGTTCATTTACCGGCACGGCTCGTGCATTAGCTAATGCATGACGTCGGCATTTGCAGCGGTTGTGTGATCCAACTTTTGAACAGCATCATTCTATTGAAGCTAGAGAAACTATGGAACTAAAACGAGGCCCTGGGCAGTTCATTTACCGGCACGGCTCGTGCATTAGGTAATGCATGACGTCGGCATTTGCAGCGGTTGTGTGATCCAACCTTTGGACAGCATTATTCTATTGAAGCTAGAGAAACTATGGAACTAAAACGAGACCCTGGGCAGTTCATTTTCCGGCACAGTTCGTGCATTAGCTAATGCATGACGTCGGCGTTTGCAGCCGCTGTTTCATCCAACTTTTGAATAGCGTTATTATATTGAAGCTAGAGAAAATACAGAACTGAAATGAGACCCTTGGCAGTTCATTTACCGGCACGGCTCGTGCATTAGCTAATGCATGACGTCGGCATTTGCAGCGGTTGTGTGATCCAACTTTTGAACAGCATTATTCTATTGAAGCTAAGAACATACATAACTGAAATGAGACCCTTGGCAGTTCATTTAGCGGCATGGCTCGTGCATTAGCTAATGCATGACGTCGGCATTTGCAGCGGTTGTGTGATCCAACTTTTGAACAGCATCATTCTATTGAAGCTAGAGAAACTATGGAACTAAAACGAGACCCTGGGCAGTTCATTTTCCGGCACAGTTCGTGCATTAGCTAATGCATGACGTCGGCGTTTGCAGCCGTTGTTTCATCCAACTTTTGAATAGCATTATTATATTGAAGCTAGAGAAAATACAGAACTGAAATGAGACCCTTGGCAGTTCATTTACCGGCACGGCTCGTGCATTAGCTAATGCATGACGTCGGCATTTGCAGCGGTTGTGTGATCCAACTTTTGAACAGCATCATTCTATTGAAGCTAGAGAAACTATGGAACTAAAACGAGACCCTGGGCAGTTCATTTACCGGCACGGCTCGTGCATTAGATAATGCATGACGTCGGCATTTGCAGCGGTTGTGTGATCCAACCTTTGAACAGCATTATTCTATTGAAGCTAGAGAAACTATGGAACTAAAACGAGACCCTGGGCAGTTCATTTTCCGGCACAGTTCGTGCATTAGCTAATGCATGACGTCGGCGTTTGCAGCCGTTGTTTCATCCAACTTTTGAATAGCGTTATTATATTGAAGCTAGAGAAAATACAGAACTGAAATGAGACCCTTGGCAGTTCATTTACCGGCACGGCTCGTGCATTAGCTAATGCATGACGTCGGCATTTGCAGCGGTTGTTTCATCCAACTTTTGAATAGCATTATTATATTGAAGCTAGAGAAAATACATAACTGAAATGAGACCCTTTGCAGTTCATTTACCAGCATGGCTCGTGCATTAGCTAATGCATGACGTCGGCATTTGCAGCGGTTGTGTGATCCAACCTTTGAACAGCATTATTCTATTGAAGCTAGGAGAAACTATGGAACTAAAACGAGACCCTGGGCAGTTCATTTTCCGGCACAGTTCGTGCATTAGCTAATGCATAACGTCGGCGTTTGCAGCCGTTGTTTCATCCAACTTTTGAATAGCGTTATTATATTGAAGCTAGAGAAAATACAGAAGTGAAATGAGACCCTTGGCAGTTCATTTACCGGCACGGCTCGTGCATTAGCTAATGCATGACGTCGGCATTTGCAGCGGTTGTGTGATCCAACATTTGAACCGCATTATTCTATTGAATCTAGAGAAAATATGGAACTGAAAGGAGGCCCTTGGAAGTTCATTTACCAGCACGGCTCGTGCATTAGCTAATGCATGAGGTCGGCATTTGCAACGGTTGTGTGATCCAACTTTTGAACAGCATTATTCTATTGAAGCTAGAGAAACTATGGAACTAAAGCGAGTCCCTGGGCAGTTCGTTTTCCGGCACAGTTCGTGCATTAGCTAATGCATGACATCGGCATTTGCAGCCGTTGGTTCATCCAACTTTTGAATAGCATTATTATATTGAAGCTAGAGAAAATACATAACTGAAATGAGACCCTTGGCAGTTCATTTACCAGCATGGCTCGTGCATTAGCTAATGCATGACGTCGGCATTTGCAGCGGTTGTGTGATCCAACCTTTGAACAGCATTATTCTATTGAAGCTAGAGAACCTATGGAACTCAAACGAGACCCTGGGCAGTTCATTTTCCGGCACAGTTCGTGCATTAGCTAATGCATGACGTCGGCGTTTGCAGCCGTTGTTTCATCCAACTTTTGAATAGCGTTATTATATTGAAGCGAGAGAAAATACAGAAGTGAAATGAGACCCTTGGCAGTTCATTTACCGGCACGGCTCGTGCATTAGCTAATGCATGACGTCGGCGTTTGCAGCCGTTGTTTCATCCAACTTTTGAATAGCATTATTATATTGAAGCTAGAGAAAATACATAACTGAAATGAGACCCTTGGCAGTTCATTTACCAGCATGGCTCGTGCATTAGCTAATGCATGACGTCGGCATTTGCAGCGGTTGTGTGATCCAACTTTTGAACAGCATCATTCTATAGAAGCTAGAGAAACTATGGATCTAAAACGAGACCCTGGGCAGTTCATTTTCCGGCACAGTTCGTGCATTAGCTAATGCATGACGTCGGCGTTTGCAGCCGTTGTTTCATCCAACTTTTGAATAGCATTATTATATTGAAGCTAGGGAAAATACAGAACTGAAATGAGACCCTTGGCAGTTCATTTACCGGCACAGTTCGTGCATTAGCTAATGCATGACGTCGGCGTTTGCAGCCGTTGTTTCATCCAACTTTTGAATAGCGTTATTATATTGAAGCTAGAGAAAATACAGAACTGAAATGAGACCCTTGGCAGTTCATTTACCGGCACGGCTCGTGCATTAGCTAATGCATGACGTCGGCATTTGCAGCGGTTGTGTGATCCAACTTTTGAACAGCATTATTCTATTGAAGCTAGAGAACATACATGAACTGAAATGAGACCCTTGGCAGTTCATTTTCCGGCACGTTCGTGCATTAGCTAATGCATGACGTCGGCGTTTGCAGCCGTTGTTTCATCCAACTTTTGAATAGCATTATTATATTGAAGCTAGAGAAAATACATAACTGAAATGAGACCCTTGGCAGTTCATTTACCAGCATGGCTCGTGCATTAGCTAATGCATGACGTCGGCATTTGCAGCGGTTGTGTGATCCAACTTTTGAACAGCATCATTCTATTGAAGCTAGAGAAACTATGGAATCTAAAACGAGACCCTGGGCAGTTCATTTTCCGGCACAGTTCGTGCATTAGCTAATGCATGACGTCGGCGTTTGCAGCCGTTGTTTCATCCAACTTTGAACAGCATCATTCTATTGAAGCTAGAGAAACTATGGATCTAAAACGAGACCCTGGGCAGTTCATTTTCCGGCACAGTTCGTGCATTAGCTAATGCATGACGTCGGCGTTTGCAGCCGTTGTTTCATCCAACTTTTGAATAGCATTAATATATTGAAGCTAGAGAAAATACATAACTGAAATGAGACCCTTGGCAGTTCATTTACCATCATGGCTCGTGCATTACCTAATGCATGACGTCGGCATTTGCAGCGGTTGTGTGATCCAACCTTTGAACAGCATTATTCTATTGAAGCTAGAGAAACTATGAAACTAAAACGAGACCCTGGGCAGTTCATTTTCCGGCACAGTTCGTGCATTAGCTAGTGCATGACGTCGGCGTTTGCAGCCGTTGTTTCGTCCAACTTTTGAATAGCATTATTCTATTGAAGCTAGAGAAAATACATAACTGAAATGAGACCCTTGGCAGTTCATTTACCAGCATGGCTCGTGCATTAGCTAATGCATGACGTCGGCATTTGCAGCGGTTGTGTGATCCAACCTTTGAACAGCATTATTCTATTGAAGCTAGAGAAACTATGGAACTAAAACGAGACCCTGGGCAGTTCATTTTCCGGCACAGTTCGTGCATTAGCTAATGCATACGTCGGCGTT
>NC_051162.1:112356191-112382106 GCF_013339745.2 Dermacentor silvarum
TTACGCTCGGTTTGCGAAAAAGCCCTTGCTTTGCTGACCGGGGGGACAAACAAAAGTCACACAACGCGCAAATTTGATCGAGCAGCACGATTGGTTTCACGGCCAAATCCCACTTGCATCGTCACTTCTGGTTAGAGGAACCAAACTCGTGACGATTGCCAGCACGAAACGATGCAGTTGTGCAAGCACGTTGCCACGCCAGCTTCGCGGTGTGCCGAAGGGTGTCGAACAAAGCTTGTTCCTGGCAAGTAAAGCCGGGATGTCACTCAGCGTTCGCGAGGCAAATTTAAGTTTCGCGGAACTGCCGAACGTTGACGAAGGAAACGAAGTTAGGCGGAACGAGCGCTTCTCGGGGAAACAACTTTTGCGTGCGCAGCAATGAACTCGCTCGACGCTCAGCGCCAACTGTTCAAACTTGGGATCCCGGGACGCACTCAATATTTAGTCGCCCTCCCCAACTGGTCCTTCTCTTCCCTCCAAACCCGAGTGAGTTGCGACAGCGCCACCACGCTCGCACGTCTTGGCGAAAGAAGCCTGGGAGGTGGCGCCCTCTGTTGCAGCAGCCGGACCTCAAATCGCGGAAACGGCTTTCTCGCAGGCACTGGCGCCCTTTCTCCTTCTCTTGTTTCTTTTATCCTTCTCTCATTTTTTTTTTCATTTCGCTGTCCCAGCTTTGTCCACGTGGGAACGTTCGCCTTTTATGCTGTGGTAGCACGAGAAAACATCAGAGCTGGATGTAGCGGTCAGAGCCTGGATGGATGGATGCATGGATGGATGCATGGATGGATGCATGGATGGATGGATGGATGGATGGATGGATGGATGGATGGATGGATGGATGGAGTAAAGGTCCAAGCCCAAAGAACTACTGTATCACACCAAACTCAAGTGAACTCACGGTCAAAATTTCAGAGCTCCTTATTGTGTATATGAGGTAATGTTGGGCACGTTGCGATAACAAGATATGAGTGAAGTTTTATTTTTACTAACACTCATTGGCACTTTGGTAAACGTTCTTAAAATCAATTCGCCTGCATAGGAAATTCTAATATTGTACTTTAAATTGCAAGATCTCATTACATTCAACAGAAATGAGTTGGAAATCGAGCTTTTTCTGACATCAAAATCTAGTTTCGGAGCTACCACCATCTCAGTTATTACCTTTATCTTTTTCTTTAATCTCTTGCGATGACGTAAAGTGTGTCACGTAAGAAAATCCCAGAGGCTCCTGCACATATTTCGAGTGGTCTTTACCAAAAATTCGGGTTCTTTGGCAACTTGTCGTTATCTGTGAGCCCGTCGCCGGAAGGTCACTCGCAATTTCCCGTTTTTTAAAACTTCTTTGGTAGGATGCGACAAATCAGCGTTTTCAAGCCCTTGATACGAAGCTTCCGCCTCTTGAAAAATTATTCAACTCTAACTGGATTGCCTTTCTTCCTCTACACTTCACTCTCTATTTAGCTGACTAATATTTTCATTCATTATTCCTTGACAGCTTCAACTATATAAGCACCATTTCGGAATTTGAAGGGTTACCAAATTCATCTTGTTGTTTGCGCATCAAGTTGGTATGCCATTTTCTTTTACTTTTTTCATTCAATTAGTCAGTCATATGCGAAGTCAACAATTAATTTGATTCCTTCCTTAAAGACCCCTGATTTGACACACTAAAGGTTAACTGACACTTTCTTTGCACCGTTCGGAACAAACTGAAACGACCTCACGTTAACCGCGCGAACTATCGCGCACTTTCTTCGATAATTGCGGCTTCTGTGTTCACCAGCATAGTGCCCTGTTAGCTGGGACTGGCAGGACATTGTGTCGCATGGGCAGCCTACACTTCCAAACGTTTTCGTCGGCATTCTCAGCGTCCACTAATTATTCCAAAGAGATTTCAGCGCCTTTTCCTGGTGCACCACTGTTGTTGTAAACAAAAGAAAAAAAGAAAGCTGTGTCTTAGAAAAGCTCTCCATAGATTATCTTCTTTTTATTGCGATAACAATTATATGGACACTCCAAGCGAATTTCGGCCGTCGGCGTCACCGTGAGGTTCCGATAAAGTCCAAGGGCGATAAAATCGTCAACGCGCGCCGTACGCTGTGTGTGCGTGTGAAAGCGTACAAGGGGAGCCGGCAATCGCGGCTCAATGTAGCGAACGCGAGGGAGGAAGGCACACCCGAAGCGCGCGGTCGTCTTTCGCGCGCGCTAGGCCCGTGGCCGAGGTGATGAAGAGGGGGGGGGGGGGGGGGCGTTTTTCCTCCATCGGCTGCTGCTCATCGCGCGGCCGCGCCGTATGTTGAAAGCGATCTGCGATGCGGGCGATGTGCCTGCGCCGAGTGGCGGTAGCATCGTATGCGCTCTGCTTCCCACTTTTATTTCGCTTTGAAGCGAGAGGAGAGACAGCGCGAAGGTCAGTTTATCCACTGCTACTGGCGCGCTTGCTCACTCCAGCGTTTTCACAATGAGTGTCCGCGGTCATCGAGCAAGATGTGTTCATGTTTACCTGTGCGCGCGTGACACCGCGCTTGCCTATTTAGTTATTAAGCGAATGTTTACAACTTTATACGGCCAATGAAACTACTATCCTTGCTTCGTATAGCTCTCTACTAATTTCTATCGCAATCGATGCTTCGCCTTTCGGGCGAAACTGCGACTATTTTTCTAAATCTACTTTGCCTGCGAATTATGCACAGAATTGAACGACTTGATTTGTTTTATGAAATCTACAGTTCATATTGTGCACTGCCAAAGCTTCATGTTCTGCCATGGACTATAATTTTGGGGGCCGCCGTGATGGCTACACAGCGCACGGGAAGCGCTTACACGGGGGTGGGGGGGATGCTACGAGAAATTCTGAGAAGTGTCTACTAATGCCTAAGCAGTCCTTGGCTCGGCTGCTACTTCGCTTTTGCTTATTGTTTAGCTACTTACAAATGTCTACACAATCGCTTTTCCGGATGGAAGAATGCTTACGCATTAGTAGACAATTCTCAGAAATTTTGTAGCATTGTTGTTGCTTACTATGTCTATTCTGCTTAGGCCACAGCGTAAAGTTTCACGCGCAATACAATTCCATACAATCACAGCATTTCAATCTTCTTTTGCTGCACTCTGTGCAATGCTCTGTGCGGAATCATACAACTTGCATTTCTTCTCTGGAGGCAGGAACCTCCTTCTCTAGTTCTTTGAATGTCTCGTAGTTCCTGCGTAGTATATGAGGTTGTCCTCCAAATACTTGTCACCGGCCATTTGGGTTGCTCCTCTTCCTCGTCTTGGCGAAGCTGAGCCCTTCGTTCCCGCTGTCGTTCCCCGTTCTGTTCTTGAATGGCCCTGCCACGACATTCATTGCGTGTCGCTCGATGACGTCGTTCTATAGTTCCTGTCACTGTTTTTCCTCGTCGCGACGCCGATATTCCCGTTGCCGTTCGGCATGCTTATGCCGCTTCACCGTTTCGCCAACCTTACGTTTCCTTAGTACCATTGAACGAACGCCTCCACACATAATACCCGTTCAAAGCGATCGCATAAACTGAGCCGAAACGCCGTCACAACCGTTTCAGAGCGTAAGCTGTTATGTGCTTCTTCCAATAGCCGTTTCAGTTGGCGATGTCGTCTGCCACCGCCAGTGTCCATCGCATCTGTCGCCAGGCTCCTACCCACCATGGGGGATTGGCCAAGAAATGGTTGCATTGTCTTAAGGAAGAAAAAGAAGATGAAGGAGATGTATAAAAATGCTACAATGAAAAACGGGTATGGCATACCTGATTAAATCATGCAGGTTATGTGACTGTTTGTTACCACCCCTTTCGAAGGGGATGACAATAATATTAATAATAACAAGAAGAATAATAATATTGTAGTAATAATAGTACTAATAATACTAATCGTTAGCTTCGTATCATGCCACGGGCCAAGGGATGTGACATATGTGCCGCGTAGTCTCGATACTTGTGCTTACCTTTCGGTGCACTTTATGGCACCACCTTGCAAGGTACGAACCGCTGCTGAAGATTCGAATCGTAGAGTACGCGCACGGCTACCACCCGGAAACGGCGCACGCAGCAGACCGCTGTGCAGAGAGCACCAGAAGCCGTAGTTCGACGTTGACGCCGGGCGGACAGTTAAAATCGTTTTCATGAAAGCGACGCAAAGAGACTTCGCTGCGAAGACCTTTTAGTGCGGGCTGATTAAAATGATCACATTAATGATCACAAATTAATCACACTGGATAACTGCCGACAAGTACAGTTAAAACGCTGGCGTGAGCTAGCGCAGCAGGAGCAGCGACCGAAGGTTCGTGCGGTCTATCGCTTCAACGGAAACTGAGCGGCGAAAGCACAGCGCATACAGAGGTCAGAGCCGTGTGGAGATCGCTTTGAAGATACGGTGCGCGCGAGAGCCCTCAGCCGCGCAAAGTACAAGTGCGCAGTTGCTGGCAGAGTAGAAGCCGGGCCCCCCTCCCTCTCTCGCTGCGTTCCCGCTTTTCTCCTTTCACGTGGGAGATTGAGTCGCCAGTTCCCCTTTCGCCAGGTCGCTAGATACGCATTTAGTGCCGCAGCTAAACGTCGCCTCCCCTTCCTCATTCCAATCCCCCCACGGCCTTTCGCATGACGCGAGACGTCGCATTTGCTCTCCGCCGTGCGTTCGCTCTTCGTTAAAGCGCGCGTCCCTCGCGCACTTTCACTCGCACATACAGCATACGGCGCGCGGCTACGATTCTGTCGCCGCTGGACTTTATGCGGAACCTCACGGCGACGATGACGGCGACGGCAGGAATGAGCTTGGAGTGTCCGTATAATTACTATCGCTATGAAATTGGAGGACGCATTAGCTTCGCCTTTAAGAGAGGAATGTGATAGCATTCCAAGATTCCTGACTGATTCTCACGCTTCCTGTAGGAAGGCGAGCTTTCAGGTAGAAACGCGGCCTCTTGCGTGGGCCGATATTCTGTTATTGTTTCTCACTTTTAATAGTTCAGTCTGAGATTTAACATAAAAGGCATGCGCTGTCGGTGTTTGTTTGATGACATTTGTTTTGAAGGTGAAAGAACTGTCTCGTTTTGAGGTGACCGTGAAAATGTGGAGACGAAAATCGGATGAAAAATCGGTAAAAAATATGTACAAAAATCAATAACACAATAAGATCATTACAAACCACATAACATTATATATCAATCGATAGATAATTACATGAGAAATATAAATAATCACAATTGATCATGATAGCCGTTAAATTAGCATAATAAGCATGACAAAGCGGCAAAATGGGTCGAAAACTCCCCAACGTGGCAAAGAATCGATAATTATATATAGTAATGGGTGCAAGTATGGTTATGATAGTAACGATGATATTAGAATACAATAATGACCACGACTCGGAAAAAAGTGTGAATGACACAGCGAAAAAAGATGAATACTCAAAAACCACTAGAATGAGTTAGGACGAGGGCAGTAAATAAGGGAAACGCTAAAGGATGATTATAGAAGTCAGTTATGAGCTTGAGTCGTCAAAAATGACATTGACTCAGCGAAAAAGAATTGATGATGATTAATGGGGTTTTATGACTCAAGGGTGAAAAATATTAACACTGAAAAACCTCTGAAATGGGTTCGGAAATAAATGATAGGTCGTGACATGAATGACGTATCCTGACATGAATGTCTTGACACGCGTGTCTTGGAGGTCATGAAAGAACTACCTACGTCTTGGTGCTCTCATGGTCGTTTCGTTAACACTGCTTCACATAACAAATTCCCACAGGGCTTGGGATCTGCCTGCTTTTTCATTTAATAATTGCTATTTGAAGATTCCACAAGTCAAACTTCACTATACGGCATATCAAAAATACAACACATGCAGACTTAGCGCATAGCTTCTCGTGCCTCTGATTCAACGTTTTGATGCATCGCACTCCGCGCAGCTCCTACGGATACGTTGGGCATTACATCGTTGTTGCGCATATAAATCTCAGCACGTTAACTTGGTTTGGTCTTCTTTCTTTTTGATGATTTTCTTTTTGTCAGGGTCGTCTTCTCTGCTCTTCCTAAACTTTGCCGGGTCTGGCTCCTGGCTGTAGCGGTACAGCACAAAGGGCCGGTTCAGGGCACCGTGCAAAGCAACACAGGCTGACCGTCGTCCAGCCGACGTCGCCATTGTATCGTCCGTACAAACACAATAATTGGACGCTCTCAACCACCCTTTGTGAACCCCTGAAACCCGCGGTAACTCGTGCTATCCTGTTTAAACAGATTACCTGACTAACCGAGCTCTTAATGATACTTCACTTTTGGAACTCGTGCCAGGGGAGCGTGCTCTTTAATTTCCTGCGTTTAAAAAGAAAGGTTTTCATGAAGCTCTTTCTATATATTTCATATTTCCCCCGTGTGCCATGCCATTCGTACTGAGTTTCAAGAATTCCCAGATTACAGCGCCAAAGTTTGCTCTGACTCGGTCTTTCTAGTTTTTCTTTTTTTTTTTGCTAAGTCTCGGTGCAATTTGTTCTGCAGGCACTCCCAAATTAGTGGTACGCTGAATAGTTTGAGAGAGAGAGAGAGAGAGAGAATGGAGGAAGAAAAGGCAGGGGGGTGAAGAATAGTTTGAAACTTGCCGCTGAAGCAATTATGCTGGAACCAGTCGTTCGGAAAGCGATCAGCCCTAAGCAGATCCTAATCACTTCGCAGACTTAGCTGAATTATCTGACAGGCCCGGGTTTAGGGATCTCGCAATAAATATGCCGCCTGTCTTCGATACGGACGTTATAACAATAAACGCGCCCAAATTAGAAGCGCCTCGTGAACGCTCTCAACAGGCTCTCACCAATGCGGCTTGATAACCCTGCTGGCTTGACATACCGGTTTGTGCAATAGCGCGCAAACTTTAACTCAGGGCAATTTACTGGGAAAGATTCTAAACTTTGGGTATTTGTGGCACATACGCACGCCTTATTGTCGCATCATTTTTTTTAATGAGCAGTACAGGGCAAACGATATGGAAATAACGGTACTATAAGGACATATTGTTACGTGTGGAAAGACACACCCGAAAGAGGCTATTTACAATATATTTACACTGGAACCAAAACCACCAGGCCGACGCCTTGCTCGCGCCAAAAGCCCAGACACACTTCATCGTCTTTCTCTGCTGTTAAATATCCAAGGCCCTTGGAGAGGTGTAGGGTTTGAGTCGGGCGACGTGGACATATGACTGGTTTTCACAGCGGAGGACGTAGTGGGCGTGGCTAGAACGATTTCACAGGGGACATCGGTCACTTGGCGGAGCGCGCGATATGGGCCTGTGTAACATGAGAGCAGTTTTTCACAAAGGCCAACTTTACGCGATGGTGACCAAAGCAACACGAGGGTGCCGGGCGCAAAATGCACATCACGGTGACGGAGGTCGTAGCGTTGCTTCTGTTTGTCTTGAGACACTTGCAGACGAGCACGCGCAAGTTGGCGAGCATGGTGAGCACGGGCGATTGCATCACGGGCATAATCGCTAGTTGAAGCTGTGGTGGACGGAAGCACAGTGTCTAGTGGTGGCGTCGGTTCTCGGCCATACAAGAGATAAAACGGGGAAAATCCAGCAGTTTCAAGACGGCAAGAATTGTACGCAAAGGTAATGTAAGGTAAAGCCTGGTCGCAGTCGCGGTGGTCGGCTGAAACGCATTTCGATAGCATGTCTGTAAGGGTGCGGTTCAAACGCTCAGTGAGGCCGTTCGTTTGCGGGTGGTAGGAGGTGGTAATTTCATGCTGTATTGAGCAGGCACGCATGATGTCGTTAATGACTTTAGACAAAAACGTACGGCCACGGTCGGTGAGCATTTGACGCGGAGCACCATGCATGCATCAAAATGATATCGTGTAGGAGGAAGTCCGCAACATCAGTAGCGCAACTGGTCGGAAGAGCGCGTTTTATGGCGTAGCGGGTCGCGTAGTCCGCAGCGATGGCAACCCACTTGTTTCCTGATGTAGATTCCGGCAATGGGCCGAGAAGGTCTAAGCCGACACGATGGAAGGACTCGGCAGGGATATCGAGCGGCTGCAGATAACCAGCGGGGAGCTGGGAAGGCTTCTTGCGTCGTTGGCAAAGCTCACAAGCGGCGACGTAACGCCGTACGGAACGTGCAAGGCCCGGCCAGAAAAAAAACGGCGACGTACTCACTCATAGGTTCGAGATACGCCAAGGTGTCCTGCCACTGGAGCGTCGTGAAGCTCTTCTAGAATGGTTGAGCGGAGGTGTTTATGTACTACAAGTAGTAACTCATAGCTGTCCGGATGAAGGTTACGACGGTATAGAGTACCGTCGCGGAGGACGAAGAGGCGTAGAGTAGCATCGGCCGGAGCGTGCTCAAAACGGTCGATGAGCGTCCGGATGTAGGCATCACGACGTTGCTCGTCGGGAAATTAAGGAGCTTGGATACTGAGAAAACGCAAGCAGCAGCACTGTCAATATTAGAGGAGTCAGAGTCGTCAACAGGGTAACGCGACAAGCTGTCAGCGTCTTGGTGCAGGCGGCCAGACTTGTACACCACGGAATATGAGAACTTTTGTAGTCTCAAAGCCCATCGACCAAGCCGGCCTGTAGGATCTTTTAGCAATGAGAACCAGCAGAGGGCATGATGGTCAGCGACTACGGAGAAAGGACGACCGTAAAGGTAAGGCCGGAACTTCGCAACTGCCCAGTCTACAGCAAGGCACTCCCTTTCCGTAATAGAATAGTTGTGCTCCGATGGTGATAGGAATAGGCTTGCATAAGCAATAACGCGATCCTGGCCACGCTGACGCTGGGCTCAGACGGCACCTACGCCATAACCGCTGGCATCTGTACGCAATTCTGCAGGGGCATCAGGGTCCAAGTTGGCGAGAATTTATTTATTTATTTCATAATACCCCTAAAGGCCCCCGAAGGGGTATTAGATAGGGGGTACGGATACATGAAAAAATGCAGCTTTGCGCGTTACCGAAAAAAAAAGAATTATACATAAGTACGACGACTAGCAACATACGCAAATAAAACAGTATACGAAATAGATTAGTCGAGTAACAACTTAAAACAAATTAAGGGCATAAATAGATACAGTGTACAAGAAGCAATACGAGGTCTTGCTGGAAACTGCGTCAGTTGTCATCTTAACAAATTAATAAGACATGAATACACTTATACAATGTACACGCAGAACGGTAAAACAAATGATCAAAACAATATATACACTGAACAACGTATGAAGAAATGCTAAAATAGTACATGATGGATATTTACGCGTAACCGTTGCGTTAAAGTTCCTGAAAGGTTGCGAAATCGGTTTGAGTAGCAATGTGTGATGGCAGGTTATTCCATGCAACTTTTTAACACGAAAGTGTTTTATGCCGGGGTCCACCAAGACTTCACTGACGTATTTCCGTCACGGAAATACGTCATAGAACATAATACAAAGAAAGAAACCAGAAGAAAAAGTTCCACAAACATGCAAAATTTGGAAATCGAACCCACGACCTCTCGGTCCGCGACGATAGATCGCCGAGCGTTTAACCCATTGCGCCACAAACGCATTTGCAGAGAGCTACACAGACGCGCCTTATATATCTAACACTCCTCCGTGTACCCGCGCTCTTGCTCGGGGCGGTGCCGCCGCCTACGAGCAGAAAAGAGAAGTACTGCATTATGACACTAACGCGCACCGACAGTGAACGCTTCGGTGGTCTCAGCACTAAGACGCCTCGATGCCAGCATTCGAAGGGACGCTGGCATCAAGAAGCACTACCAACGCCACCTAGGTGGCGTTCACCGTTTCTACATATCCTGTGGCGTTTGACAAACGCCTGCCCTGCGTCAAAAGGGATCAGGACCACACACTTACTTACTTACTTACTCAGCACAGCGGAGCGTGGCCTCCGCAATTAGCTCTGAAAATGTTTCTGAAGTTGATCGCGGAGGCTGCAATTACGACGCGCTGTACGCGCTGATTTGACTCGGTGACGATTCAGTTACGTGCTTTGTCTTGCGCGTTGTATTAGTGTGTCAGTTACGTGCTTCGTCTTTCGCGTTGTGCTAGCGTGTGCAGCGTAGTGCAGCTTCCATATGCACGACGGTTGCTCATGGTCATCGACGTTGGTAGTCGTGATGGAGGAGACGTGCCACCAGGCGTCAGCGTGGGTGCATCAACGCCTAAGGGCGCTTTAGCCACAAAACACCAATAGACATTATATATCAATGTGCAATAAACATTACACTACTTCTGTGAAGACACGTTTCACTTTCGTGTTCTATACCGATTCCTATATAAGAGGGATCAACCACATTTTTTCTCATTTTTCTCAGACTGGTTACACACTACTACTACGACGAGGGACGAACGGGTGCCGCTTTAAGGAGCTTCGCCCCTAAAGCTTTATTTTTTTGTTCGGGGAACGAAGGAGTTAGCATAGTGAGCTGAGCGACAACTTATGCGTTTTATCTTGAAGACATGGTCTGTGCGTGGAAAAGGCTGTCGCTGGTTCGAAGATATGGTGAAGGTGCGGATGATGATAAAGTTTATGCAGCAGCGAAAGGAGGGCAATTCTGCAGCGATAGGATAAGTCGTCAAGCTGAGCGCGAGCTTTTAGTGCTGAAATGCTAGTATAGGGTGAATAATCAGAAAAAATGAAACGGACCGCGCGGTTTTGCAGTGATTCGATTTCTTGGGTGAGTGAGTGAGTGAAATAACTTTATTGAGGTCCAGATGATATAGGTTTGACAAGGATCCCAGATGGCTGATGTGATGTATGCTAGTCTGCGTAGTTTAGCTGGAGCATGCTTAAGGTTGCGTTTGAGGAGGCCTAATGAGTGGTTAGCTGATGCCAACGTCAGCGGATGTGATGATGCCACGTTAGATCAGACTGTAAGTGAACCCCAAGATACTTATATGAAGTTGTAAGTTCAATTATGTTGTTATTTATTACGTACGATGTTGGAATACGGTGACTGCGCCTAGTAAATGATAATAACTTCGTTTTAGCTGTATTAATAGTCATCAACCATGTTGAACACCATGTGTTAATAGCGTTACGATCGGTTTGAAGAACATGTTTGTCATTGTCCCACGAAATTAATCGATATATTACGCAGTCATCGGCGAAAAGTCTGATCTGGGAAGACACACAGTTAGGCAAGTCATTAATATATATTAAGAGGAGTAAAGGGCCAAGAACGCTGCCCTGCGGAACACCGGAGGTTACTTTGGTAGAAGGGGAGTTGCTGTTGTTAACAGATGTGTATTGTACTCTGGATGAGAGGAAATCCTTAATCCATACAATAACGGTTGGGTGTATGTTAAGGTTCATTAGCTTCAGTACTAGTCTATGGTGAGGAACGCGATCGAAATCTTTTGAGAAATCCAGGAAGATAGCATCAACTTGAAACCCGAGGTCTAGGTATGAATGTAAGTCATGTAAAAAGCCGGCTAACTGTGTGTCGCATGAATAACCCCGACGAAAGCCATGTTGGTAATCAACGATAATTTTGTGGTCTTCTAAGTAGTTAATAATTTCAGTATACAAGATGTGTTCGAGTAATTTGCAAATAGTACTAGTTAAGGAGATGGCGCGGTAATTCAATGGATGAGTTCGGTCTGCAGTCTTAAAAACGGGTATGACTTTTGCCACCTTCCAGTCGTACGGAATAGTGTTGGTTGATAAAGGCTGCGAGAAGAGCGCACACAATACAGGTGATAAACTAGGTGACAAATGTTTTAACACTTTATTATTAATGCCAGTGTGATCAGATGCCGAAGAAACTTTAAGTTTATTTAGTAAAGAAGAAATACCTGCTTCGCTAACAATTATTTCTGGCATTGATATGTTAGTGAGATTGTCAAGGGATGGTGATAATGTGGTGTCTTCCTGTGTGAATACAGATGAAAATGCGCTATTCAGTAAATCGGCACACTCCGAGTGGTGGACCATATCACCGTGCTCATTAACGAGTGTTATATCGGGATAGCTCTTCGGGTGTCCGCAGGCCCAATGGATGGTGAGGTGAGAAGAGTGACGAGACGAGAGAAGGCGGTGGCTTCTGAAGTACCCCACGAAAATTGTACGCCTTTCTTCAACAGATTAGTGAGGGGTCTAGCAATTGCCGCAAAATCCTGGACAAAACGACGAAAGTACGAGCATAGCCCAACAAAACTGCGAACGTCTGCGGCTGTCTTCGGAACCGGGAAGTCTCGGACAGCCCGAGTTTTGTCGGGATCAGGCTGTACTCCGGAAGCGTCGACGAGATGGCCCAGAACCGTAATTTGGCGGCGGCCAAAACGACATTTGGACGAGTTCAGTTGCAGCTTGGCCTTTCGAAATACATCAAGGATAGTTGTTAGACACTCAAGGCGAGTGTCGAACGTTGGCGAGAAGACTATGACGTCGTCGAGGTAACAAAGACACGTGGACCATTTAAAACCCTGGAGCAAGGAGTGCATCATACGCTTCAAAGGTGGCAGGGGCATTGCATAATCCAAACGGCATTACTTTAAATTGGTATAGGCCATCAGGTGTTATGAACGCGGTTTTTTCTCTGTCCATATCGTTAACAACAATCTGCCAGTATCGAGAGTGAAGATCAATACAAGAGAAATAGCTGGAACCATGAAGGCAGTCAAGGGCGTCGTCGACACATGGGAGCGGGTAGACATCCTTCTTAGTAATTTTGTTCAAATGACGGTAGTCTACACAGAAGCGCCATGTGCCGTCATTCTTCTTAACCAACACCACAGGTGACGCCCAGGGTTTCGTAGAAGGCTCAATGATGTCTTTATCTAGCATTTTGTTTACTTCATTTTGAATTACTCGGCGTTCGGACGCAGAAACTCGATACGGTCGTCGGTGAATACGCGCAGCATCGCCAGTAGGAATCCGATGCTTGACCGCGAGCGTCTGGCCTAGAGGGCGATCGTTGAAGTCGAAAATATCTCGTTACGACGATAACACTTGGCAAAGATCTTCAGACTGCGTAGAGGACAGGTCTGCCGCAACTCTTTATGTTGGGATCGGCGCCCGAGGCTGGCGCGAGGGGCCCGCCATGTTCGGAAGAACCATCGGTTGATAAAGCTGCCACTTGATGGTCGCCGAGACAATCAACGTTGGCAAGGCAAATACCTTGCGGGAGAATTTGCTTTGCCAATCCAAAGTTAAAGATAGGCATGCGAGTGCAGTTATCAGTAATAGTAAGAATACTGTGAGCCACGGTGACGTCATACTGTAGTGGAATGTCGGGCAGAGGAGTGACGAGGTACTCGCCATCAGGAACAGGTGGGGAAGACATCAGTTCAATATAGGCTAATGACTTTGGTGGCAGGCGAATAAAGCCGGTGGGGCGTAAGCGGCACTGGGGTTCATCAGGAGGTTCTGCGAGAAGCGGCAACTCAAGGCGAAGGGTACTGGCAGAGCAGTCAATGAGCAGAATGCGCAGAGAGAAAATCGAGGCCGAGAATTAGGTCGTGGGGGCAATGAGCAATCACGGTGAACAGGACAGGAGTGTGGCGGCCGGCGATGCTGACACGTGCCGTACACATGCCGACGATACGGACAGTACCTCCATCCGCAACGCGGACGACGCGTGCCGACGCTGGGTTGAGGAGCTTTCTGAGTCGCCGTCGGAAGGCAGCACTCATATTATAAATGTGGGCTCCTGTATCGATCAGTGCAGTGACAGGATAGCCATCAACGTCAACGTCAAGAAGGTTTTGGTTCGTAGGCAACGTGAGCAGAGGATTTGAGGGCAGGGTCGACAACGCAGCTTCACAAGCTGCAGTGGCTAGTTTTCCGGTTGGATCCGGGAAGTGATGAGCGGCGAAGAAAAGCGGCGGGGTTGGGCCGAAGGAGACTCATGGCGTCGATGTGAGGGCGAGCGGCTGTAGCGAAGGTTCGGAGCTGGGGCGTCAGCGGCAGCGGGTTCATGGCGGGTAGCATAGGGAACAGTAGGTCGAAAGGTACGGGAATAAGCGTCGGCGTACGTCCGAGCAGGTGGTGGCTATCGGTTGCGGCAGTGATGAGCGACGTGGCCGATGCGACAGCAGTGGAAGCAGATCGGCTTGTCATCAGGGGTACGCCATTCGGGCGGGTTGCGGTATGGAGCAGTAAAGGACGGCCGGGGACGAGGAGGGCTGCTAGAGAACTGGTGATACGCTGGGTTGAGTCGTTGAACACACTGAGTTCAGACCCATGTTCTGAAATTCCTCTCTGACGACGGCCTGAATGATGGTAATCGTGGTTGCAGGCGGATCGGGAGGCGTCGCGGAGAAGGCTGGCGAACATGGTGGCCTCGAGCTCGCGGCGAACAATACGGGTGACGTCGTCACAGGTGGTCGTCTGACGCAGTCGACCCTCACATGTCGACGTAGCAGCAGTGTTTGGTAGCCGAGTGATGTGGTGTGTGATACGGCGGCTCTTATCCTGTTCAAGGCGCCGGCACTCTTTTATAACGGCGTCGATAGTCGACACGTTGCCGAAAACAAGCAAATTGAAAGCGTCGTCGGCAATGCCATTTAGCACATGTGCCACTTTATCTGCTTCAGACGTAGGGTCGTCAGCTTTGCGGCATAGAGCCAAAACGTCGAGGATGTATGAAACGTAGGGCTCCGTAGATGTCTGAACACGAGACGCAAGATCCTTTCTCGCGACAACCTTGCGCTCAATGGGGTCGCCGAATATCTCCTGTAGCTTTTCTTTGAAACTGCCGCAACTGGTTAACTCATCTTGATGCGTTTGGTGCCACACGCGTGGGGTGCCGCCGAGGTAAAAGACGACATTGGCGAGCATAATCGTTGGGTTCCATCTGTTATTAGCACTGGCGTATTCATATAGCTTTATCCCTTCGTCAACGTCCTGTCCCTCCAGGCCAGATAACACACCAGGGTCGTGATGTTGGGCAACCGTGACGATTGGAGCAGGCGGACGAGCCGAAGCAGTTGCAGATGCGGTCTCGTCACCGGGAGGCATGGTGACAAGCTCGATGTACCGACCACTTCGGAGTTCCGTGGCGAGGACGGGGATCGCAATCCTCCACCAGAATGTTACGTGTGGAAAGACACACACGAAAGAGGCTATTTACACTATATTTACACTGGAACCAAAACCGCCAGGCCGACACCTTGCTCGCGCCAAAAGCCCAGACACACTTCATCGTCTTTCTCGCGGCGGCTCGTCTCTTGAGCATTTCAAGATGATATCGTAATAATATGCGAAATCCCGAAAGTGAGCTTCCTCACGAATAACATTGACCCACAGAGGACGGTCCATGTTGCTTCAGAAGTGCAACTGTGCAGAAGCACATGAGCGTCTGCCACTGCACTTTCCGTCGCCTCTTCCTGACTACATCCTCGTTTGTTAAGCTAGCTCTCGACTACACGGTGCCCTGAGGGGGAGGTCGGCCTTCTTTAGTTGGGCAAACTAATTTGCGGAAAAGCCAGCTTCGACTATTTCACATGGCCATTAATTTCGTGAAGGAGGCAACGGAAGCTCTCTCGAATTGGTTTGACGGACTGTGTCGCTGAATCTTCGTGATCTGTCTTCTCTACCGCTGCAAAACTTTCGTTTGGTTCAGGTTGAGAATTCGAAGTAGAGCATCTTGTTGAAACTTTTCTGACCCCCTTGTTCTGTTTCTGTTTATTGGAAGCCAATGTTCTGATTATGTGGAAATCAATGCCAGCCACACACTCATACGCATTTTTCATATTGCTTCATAGTAGGGCAAGCCAGCTCTGGCATCCTCCTATAATAAATAATCTTTCTTTTTCTTCACTTGTTTTTCTCGCAGACACTCGAAAGCGTTGCCCATAACAGTTCGCTTTTTTAAGCATGAAATACTTCTAGCTCCCGTTGTCGGCGACCTTCCAGTGACCTTGAGCCAAAATAGAGAGCCGTTATCCGGGCACTCAACCGAGAACATCTGCGCATCGTTTCGGGATCGAAACGAGATCATCCAGGCAACCAGTCAAAACTTCCCCACAAACCGTTATCAGCAATCGGCACATGTGTAAACGAAGTGCCACCGAACCGTGATCTCCTGATAATGGCGTAGTAACCTACGATCCTTTGTAACATTGCGGGGTGGCAGCACGTGGTGCAGTGTCCTCGCTGACTTGGTGGTAGGAAATGCGCTCTCTGGTCAACCAACCATTCGTACAGGACCGCATTACATACACAAGTTACTGCCCAAACAAAAATATTGCTTCCGATTTCTTCCTAACGTTTGTTCGCAATATCACTCAAACTGTAACTTTTAGCACGCTGAAGTTTTATTTGTCATTAGAGAGTTTTAGTATTGCGGAAAATGTTTACGTTAGCGTTCGCGTGATTCAAGCTAAATCTTTGCGGAACGCTGTTCGATAGAGTTTTAGCACGGCCGCTGGATAAAAAAAGTTGTCGCAGTTTCACCTGAAAGGTGAAGCATCAATTGCGATAGCAAATTTGTAGAGAGCTATACAGAGTAATGATGTTAGCTTTATCAGCTGTATAAACTTGGACATGCAGCAGCACCGGCAACGCGCAGAACTGTTGTCGACGCCGTCGGCGTTTTGCCCGCGTTCGCTCAAAATGCGTGCGGCGTTGGTGACTGTTGCCGGAGCCTCTGATATAAATAGGCACTTGGTGCCGCAGCTAAACGTCGCCTCCCTTCCCTCCCCCTTCCCCCCCTCCCCCACGGCCTCTCGCGCATCGGAAGAAGGCGCGTTTGCTCTACATATATGGTGATTGTAAAGGAGGAAAGAGACGCCTACTTTTGCAGCCCTTAAGGAAGCACGGCGCAGAACGCGCGTTTGTTCTCCGCCGTGCGTTCACTCCCCGTGAAATAGCGCGTCCCTCGCTCCCTTTCACTCGCACATACAGCGTTCGGCGGCGCGCGGTCACGATTTCATCTCCATTGATGTCATACTGAACCTCACGGCGACGGCGACGGCGACGCCGACGGCAGAAATCTGCTTTTGAGTGTCCATATAATTGCTATCGCAATAAAAAAAAAGGTGCGGCCTGCCGCGTGCATCGAAAATGGTGTGATCTGCCGCGGCGCCACACGCCGGGGTCTGTTTTCTGGCATCGGCATAGGAAATGCGTCAGGAACGCGCTTGGAACGCCGTCGCGCGTGCAAGCGCGACGGCGGAATGCTTCGTTCCATCCCCCCTCAGCTAGCGCCGTTCGGCCCAGCCAAGCGGCCGACAATGCAACTACGGCCGCCACGTTCGCGCCCATAGCAGCCCGCCCGACGCTGCAGGCCGCACCTTTTTTTTTATTTTTTATTGCGATAGCAATTATATGGACACTCAAAAGCAGATTTCTGCCGTCGGCGTCGCCGTCGCCGTCGGCGTCGCCGTCGCCGTCGCCGTCGCCGTCGCCGTGAGGTTCCGTATGACGTCATTTGGAGATGAAATCGTCGCCGCGCGCCGAACGCTGTATGTGCGAGTGAAAGGGCGCGAGGGGCGCGTCTTTCACGGGGAGTGAACGCACGGCGGAGAACAAACGCGCGTTCTGCGCCGTGCTCGCTTAAGGGCTGCAGAAGTAGGCGTCTCTTTTCTCCTTTACAATCACCATATATGTAGAGCAAACGCGCCTTCTTCGGACGCGCGAGAGGCCGTGGGGGAGGGGGAGGGGGAGGGAAGGGAGGCGACGTTTAGCTGCGGCACCAAGTGCCTATTTATATCAGAGGCTCCAGCAACAGTCACCAACGCCGCACGCATTTTGAGCTAACGCGGGCAAAAACGCCGATGGCGTCGACAACAGTTCTGCGTGTTGTTGCTACCAAAGCCGCTCACCTTACTTCGTATGACGTTGCTGTGTTGCTATCGCATTCATTGCTTCGCCCTTAGGGCGAAACTGTGACATTTTTTTATCCAGCCGCCGTGGCTTTTAGCGTAAGACAACGATGCGGCGCTAAGCGCAAAACTTCGCCGTGCCATCTAGCTGTGAGTAGTCAAAGCAGCAAACTGAGCAGCTGGACAACCAAACTAGCCGTGTGGATCCACGCCAAGCCTTGAAAAGAGCCTGCATGGTCCAGCCAAAGGGCCGAGGGTGCCGCCATGTTTGCAACGCTAAAAACTTAGCGAGCGTTTAGCGTCTCCGCTATATTCGAAAAATCATCGAAGCATCAATTGCGATAGCAAATTAGTAGAGAGCTATACGGAGTAAAGATAGTAGTTTTAGCAGCTGTATAAACTTGGACATGCAGCAGCACCAGCCACGCGCCGAACTTTGTCGACGCCGTCGGTGTTTTGCCCGCGTTCGCACCGAACGCGTGAGGCGTTGGGGACTGTTGCCGGTGCCACTGGTGGCGGCTCGGAGGTTTTCGACGAGATCAGAACAGCAGGCTCGTCGAGCAGCGTCGGAAGTCTTTACCACCTTCTTGCCTAGCAACGTTTTATCACAGCGAAGCTGTTAAGGGCTCACTCTTCGGTGGTCGCGTCCGACAATAAAAAAATGTCACAGTTTCGCCCTAAGGGCGAAGCAATGAATGCGATAGCAACACAGCAATGTCATACGAAGTAAGGTGAGCGGCTTTGGTAGCAACAACACGCAGAACTGTTGTCGACGCCATCGGCGTTTTGCCCGCGTTAGCTCAAAATGCGTGCGGCGTTGGTGACTGTTGCTGGAGCCTCTGATATAAATAGGCACTTGGTGCCGCAGCTAAACGTCGCCTCCCTTCCCTCCCCCTCCCCCACGGCCTCTCGCGCGTCCGAAGAAGGCGCGTTTGCTCTACATATATGGTGATTGTAAAGGAGAAAAGAGACGCCTACTTTTGCAGCCCTTAAGCGAGCACGGCGCAGAACGCGCGTTTGTTCTCCGCCGTGCGTTCACTCCCCGTGAAAGACGCGCCCCTCGCGCCCTTTCACTCGCACATACAGCGTTCGGCGCGCGGCGACGATTTCATCTCCAAATGACGTCATACGGAACCTCACGGCGACGGCGACGGCGACGGCGACGGCGACGCCGACGGCAGAAATCTGCTTTTGAGTGTCCATATAATTGCTATCGCAATAAAAAAAAAATCTCTCATTGGCCGTAAGCTGCATGTACGAGTGAAAGCGTGCGAGGGACGTGCGCTTTCACCGGGAGCGAACGCACGGCGGAGAGCAAACGCCACTTGCCAGTGGAAAGGGAGCGGTGGGTGAGGAGAGCTTCGAGACACCCTAGAATGTGCGTGTGCGTGCCCGCTCTCCCACTGCATTAGCGCTGAGCCGTGCTCCCTCAAGGGCTGCAGAAGATAGCGCCAACATTTCCCTTTCCACACGAACCACTTACTACCACTGCAGCACAAGCGCGCAGACCTGCCGGCCTGTGCGTCACTACAGTGCCTAGAGGAGGAGGAGGAAAAAACTTTATTCTGACAGGGCATTTGGGACCTCCCAGGTCCCCTGGGTATACTCTAGGCTCTGTAGCGTCACGTAGCCCTGCCGGCCGTCACGTAGCCAGCGTTTCGGCAGTGGTTGTGTGCTGTCAAACAAACGCGCACAACTGTTGCCGACGGGTCGGGTGGGCGGCCAGGCCGATATGCTTTGTATTATGCCAAAGGGCAAGCTTTCGAAATTAAAAAAAAAAAAAAACTGTTGCCGACGGCGGCGGCGTTTTGCCCGCGTTCGCACTAAACGCGCGTGGCGTTGGTGACGTGTTTATGAAGAACGTGCCAACCTTTGCTGTACACCCTATGGCGATGTACCAAAGTGACCCCCTGTGGTCACTAAATAAATGAAAACCACCGGATCATATATATTTCACATTCCTAATTAGTTCAAAAAGTGGTCGCAGTTTCACCTGAAAGGCGAAGCATCAATTGCGATAGCAAATTTGTAGAGAGCTATACGGAGTAATGATAGTAGCTTTATCAGCTGTATAACTTGGACATGCAGCAGCACCGGAAACACGCAGAACTAATGTCGACGCCGTCGGCGTTTTGCTCGCGTTCGCACAAAATGCGTGCGGCGTTGCCGACTGTTGCAAGAGCCTCTAATATAAATAGGCACTTGGTGCCACAGCTAAACGTCACCTCCCTTCCCTCCCCCCCCCCCCCCCCCCCCACCGCCTTTCCCTCGTCGGAAGAAGGCGCGTTTGCTCTACATATATGGTGATTGTAAAGGAGGAAAGAGACGCCTACTTCTGCAGCCCTTAAGGAAGCACGGCGCAGAACGCGCGTTTGTTCTCCGCCGTGGGTTCACTCCCCGTGAAAGAGCGCGTCCCTCGCGCCCTTTCACTCGTACATACAGCGTTCGGCGGCGCGCGGCGACGATTTCATCTCCATTGACGTCATACGGAACCTCACGGCGACGGCGACGGCGACGACGACGGCGACGCCGACGGCAGAAATCTGCTTTGGAGTGTCCATATAATTGCTATCGCAATAATAACCAATTACACCATCACATCTTAATAGTCATAATTGGAAATAATTCCAACCATAGTACAGCTTCACTGGTCTTCGATCTCCACCCCAATGGAAGGGCTCACAGTTTTGCGATAGCAATTATATGGACACTCCAAGCGGATTTCTGCCGTCGGCGTCGTCGTTGTCGCCGTCAGGTTCCGTATAGAGTCCAACGGCGATGAAATCGGCGCCGCGTGCCGTATGCTGTATGTGCGAGTGAAAGCGCGCGAGGGACGCGCGCTTTCACGGGGAGCGAGAGCACGGCGCAAAGCAAACGCGACTTCTGGGGGGACGGGAGGTAGTTAGGGAGAGGACGCGACGTTTAGCTGCGGCACCAAATGCGTATTTATATAAGAACGTTGCAAGGCGAGAATGTGGTTCTTCTGTTCCCCACATCTTTATTTCCTACTTCCCCTTCCCCTGACGCTGCGCCGTGCTCCCTATTGGGCAGCAGAAATAGGCGTCATATTCATTAATAAATCACTACTACTAAAGACTTCCGAAGCTGCTCAACGAGTGTCCCGTTCTGATCTCGTCGAAGACCTCCGAGCCACCCCCCATAGGCACCGGCAACAGTCACAAACGCCGCGCGCGTTCAGTGCGAACGCGGGCAAAACGCCGACGGAATCGACAACAGTTCTGCGCGTTGCTGGTGCTGCTGCATGACCAAGTTTATACAGCTGATAAAACTACTATCCTTACTCCGTATAGCTAGCTCTCTACCAATTTGCTATCGCAATTGATGCTTCGCCTTTCGGGTGAAACTGCGACTTTCTGTTTTAAGGTAATGTCGCACAGAATAATTTCTTGCACTGAAATGTACGTCCACTTGATATTATTCACTTCTTTGAAAGAAATGGAAGAAATCTACAGCTTATATGGCTTTCATACTAGTTAGATATTCCTTTTGAGCAGTGCACGCTGCTGTTCACCTTACATGGAAGGAATTTCCCTCAGCCTAGAGGCATTCGCACTACTTTTCATGAGCCTCTTACGCACTTTATTGTTTTAAGATGTATTCGAATGTAGGAATTACTGAAAAAAAGCTATGCGTAGTCGAAATATTGCAGTGAGCCTTGCGAAACAGAAATGTCAGAAATTTTTGTTTCATAGCAGAAAACTCGTGTGCAGGTCCATCGAAACGTTAAAGACACTCTGCGAAAGGATGTGGTTTCCTTCGTCCACACTTCCAATGATTCGCAATAGCTGGGGTTACCTACCTTTCTTCATATTTCTGTTACATAATGACCGCCTTTACACCTTCATATTTCTTTTACACTTGGCCACATTTCCGGATACTAGCAATATTTCCTCGTGAAATTCGTGAACACTATTCAAAGCCTGAATAAATAGGTTTATAGTATACGCGAAAATGCAAATTGTATGCCTAGAAGTGACAATAAATGTATTCAACATAACACCTCTGCTGTAATGACTAAGCTTTCAAGGCATTTTTACGCAGCTACGGGTGACGTATAGAAGCGTAGTTTCGAAGAAGAAGTAGTTTAATGATTTGAAAATGTAGTTTCAAATGGTTGCCCAAACATGCGTAGTGACATAGTACTATCAATGGCCTGCGCGACAACTTGCCAGTGTGGTCCAATCAAGTTTTTAATGTTACACGTAATTTGAAGAGGCACGCATATCTACAAACGCAGGGAGGGGGAGAGCGGCTTTGCTCCTAAACCATTTATAGCCGTTTTACGTCGAGGTACACGTTACGTTAGGTGTAACCGTAGAAGCTAACCATAACGATAATCATAACCATAAAACATTTAAAGTAAGCATACCATAACCATAAAACCATAAAAGTAACGATATCATAACCATAAAAGGGACAATAAAATCTTACTCGAACGGGAGCACCCAGAGAAAAGCGTAGCGTGTCACATATGTCTACATTACTCTCTCAAGCAAGCGCTCAGATAACATTTGGGCGTGAGATTGCAAAACTTGCTACATATCGACTAATCATTGCCTAAATATTGTTCCTTGAATGGATACTGCACCGCAATCTTCCAGTAAGCGCGTATTAATGAAACGAAAGCTTTCTTTTTCACTGTGCGTATACATAAGCTCCGATCATGCCCTGAAAATTTCAGTATTTCTTGTTTTTGCGCCGACTACTTCCAATGAAATGTTCCATCTTTTATTCCTGCCAATACTTATGCGAACATAATTTTTTTTCTAAGCCCAGTTGACGTCTTTTTAATTACGTATTCATCTGGGCTAATAAGAGCAAGATGCTCCACTGCTGTATCTAACTGCGGTACCGCTTTCTGTGTAACTTCTTCTATATATATATATATATATATATATATATATATATATATATATACTTCTGGCGAAACAGTAGAACTGAAACTGAATCTAAACCTGAAAGAGAAGAGGCCTATGGCTGCGTTAGCAAGGTTGGCTATATTGAGCTGGCGTTCAACCATGCCATATAAACCTTTCGCATTTCTTTTCAAGAGCAGGTATCTCACACGCTGTAGCCGAGCCGCGCAACCGCAGAATCAGTTACCTAAAGCACTTGTAGAAAGACACCAGGAAATAAATTATCACATGTCTCATATTGTCAATTTCAAAGTCAGATTAAGTGAGTTTCGCTAAAGCCTGTTAAGGTATGACACATCGTAGCTGACGCGCGTGACGCACTACTCGCATGCACGAGATGCCAACACGTGGAAAAGTTGGTAGTTCGGTCTTTTTAATGTGGCCTCACGAGCTTCAGTAGTCGCTACATATACTACATGTGAAGAAAAAGAGAAAAAATGTCCAGAGGTCCTAAAGACGTTTTACCTGCCGTAAACATTATTCAGCAGCATCCAATTGGTTACCTCATGTTTTGAATGTCTCGTTCGCATTTGCATTGCCACTCGGCACATATGTCACGGCCAACTTGGTTTTCTATCCCTAACAAAAACAAATCTGCATAAAGCCTGTATTCGTGCCGGATTGTATACACAGCTTCCCGATATTTAGCGAAATGAAATCACTGAAGCGGATGTTTGCTGGCTGATTCTCAATCTCTAGCCGTATGAACGTAGGGGTTCTTAATGTTGGCCCAACTCTATTTGAATCAGGCAGCGTGACGCGCAAAGCCAACCATGCAGAAATTCGCGTCTGCCCAGCCGGCAACTTCAGAAATATTTGGACGTATTGATCTTTCTCCGCGCGTCATATAAACAGTGTCCCGAATGTGACGCAGTTGTTCTGTTGTGTCACGGTGCGAGGCCCAACATATTTTAACGATATGTATCATAAAAATACGCATCTTCAGTGTTTTGCACAGACACCTTTGTGTGGGCGACCACTGTGCCAACTTTTAATATTCGGCGAATTCTATGTTATGACTCTGGGTGAAGTGAATAGCCGTTCTCTCTTTGCGCACGGGACCTTGTTCGCGGCAATGTAAAACTATTGCACTGTACTTTTTACCCCAAATCCGCCATTACCCCTCCGGGATAGGACAAAAGTTTTGGGCCGCGTCCATATGGGCGTGGGCTGAAAAATTTGACCAATCACAGATATTAATGGCGGACTGTAATAAAAAAAATCGGCAGATACACTTAAGATGGCTTATGTGTGGGAATGCGAAAGCAATAGTCGCTTTCGTTGAATCTCTTCGCTTAGGTATTCACCCGCATGTCGCCGTGCACGTTATAAACTTGCACGGCGTTCCTTTTGCGACATATGCGGTGGTACACTCAATTTATACAATCTTGATTTGGTGTCGAGAGTGTTGTTGTTTCCTGTCACGTATGTGGCTCCAACTAACTATGTGGGATTGGCCAAGAAATGGATACGCAGAGCACAGCGGTGCCATTTCGTTTTGAAGGATTGTTAGAGCGTGATCGAAGACGATGAAGATGGTGACAGGCGCACCATAAAAAGTGTTGCGCAGTGGTGCCATTTCGCATTGAAGGACGGTGACCCGCACACCATCAAAAGTGTTGCGTGAGCTTTTGTATATAGGGAAGACACGATGCCAGGTTGTGTAAGACACTGACAAATTTGACGTCAATCCGAGCATCTTTGGACGTGTTTGGACTCCTTGTGCCGTCGGCAGAAACTCCACTAGAGATTTTCTAAATATGCGTAAGCATTGTGTCACTTGCTCATCTCCATGCAGTGCGGTGTCATTATCAATCTTATCAAACTTGTTCTGATGATAAATAAACATTTATCAAGCTTTCTCGGTCATTATCACTCTTATTGGACTCGATGTGACCCTTAACAACCGTTATCGGTTGTTAAGGGTCGTTATCAACTGTCATGGAGCAGCGTAGTTTCGAGTAATCGACACGCCGATTAACGGGCGCCAATAATGTCGTGGTCTCACGGTGCGGCATAGTTTCGAGATAGCGACACGCTGATTAACGGGCACTGTATGGCCGGCGGCCGCTCTTGCGTCTGTGCTTGTGTGTCTGTGTGGTGCACTGTGGGGGCGCGACCTCTGACAGCGGGGAGGGGGGGGGGATCATCCGTTACCGCGCCCCTGATTAAAAGGGGCGTGGCCAAGACTTTTGGGAGGAGTCATGAGATAGTTAGGTGTACTGTTACCCATACCTGCCGTTCCCCGACCTAAGGAACTAGGGAAAGGAGAGGCTATTTAAGCGCAGGTTTTAGGCCCTGCTTATCAGTCTAGAAGCTGAACCTGTAATCTTCTGAGAAGCAGCCGGGGGGCTACTGCCGTCCAGTATCGCCTGGGCCGCCTAGCCACGACGGAACTCCGAGTAACTAGTTGACGTACGAGACGACAAACCAACATCTACAACGAAGCTCATGGTAGTTCGCCTCAAGTTAGCTCAAACTGCCTGAAAGAAGTCGTCAGATCTACACTCTCGGGAAACCAAGCCCAGCAATCGCATCCACCTGAACAAGATCTGCTTGCCGGCATACTTCGGGAAAGCTCTGCGCGCCGACTTCACGGGCTATGGACTTGCTGCTGCTGCCCGGCCACGCGTATGACATCGTTGGGTTTCTTTTGAAGTTTGTTTTCTTTTGAACTTTGTTTTAGTGAACAACTGTTAAGTGTATTCCTGTATACTTGATCCACGCCCTGTTTCAATTTTATATCCACTGTTAATTGCTCGTCATATTTCTTTGTCGTCATCATTGAGATATATATTAAGTTCAGGTGTGTTAGTTTTCTTGTCTTTCTTATTATTATTTTATGTTATTATTTTATTTGTGGGTCGTTGTCAGTCGATAAATATCTTTTTTTTTTTTACTCCTGACTCTGACTCTTTCACTGTGTTCGCTCGAGTACGGAACGACCAAGCGGCTTGTACACCCCGTCGATCGACTTCGCGCCGACGGCGAACGGATGACAGCCGTGACGTCAACCGTTATCCGTCGTTATCAACCTGCGAAAGCAGATGTCGAGCGAAGCTGTTGCAAAACCACCACTATAACTGTTGAGGGGGGTATGCACTGCTTTATTGATTGTTCGGATGCTTGTTGAGAGCTTGTTCTGTATAGGAACGTATTCTTTTTTTCTTGTGTGTTGCGTGGCTGATTACAATGAACGTACGCC